>NC_051236.1:31297500-31522500 GCF_015220715.1 Pygocentrus nattereri
ATGAAACTTCTAATACACTAATAATCAATGTTCTATCAACTTATTTGTCAACAAATTTTTAGTCTGGAAAAAATATAATGTGAAAGTTATTTCATCCATCCATCCATCCATTTTCTAAGCCGCTTCTCCGTCAGGGTCGCGGGGGGATGCTGGAGCCTATCCCAGCAGTCTTTGGGCAGAAGGCAGGATACATCCTGGACAGGTCGCCAGTCCATCGCAGGGCGTGAAAGTTATTTATTCCAAATAAATATAACTACACATAAACAAATAAGATATATTATATTTATGAAATAGCATGTCATTTCCTGCACAGTTATAGTTTTGGTGTTATTGGGGGTTTGAAGGGCCCATTTTTTAACCATCTAAGCATTGGCTGAACCATCAGGAGATCACAAGTTCGAGCCCTGGTTATGCCACAGCCATCCGTCTGCCCCAATCACTCAACATGATACATCCCCATTTCCAATGAAGTTGGGACATAAATAAAAACAGAATAAGATGATTTGCAAATCCTTTTCAACCTATATTCAATTGAATACACTACAAAGACAAGATATTTAATGTTCAAACAGATAAACTTTATTGTTTTTTGCAAATATTCACTCATTTTGAATTTGATGCCTGCAACATGTTCCAAAGAAGTTGGGACTGGGGCAACAAAATACTGGGAAAGTTGAAGAATGCTCACCTGCTTGGAACATTCCACAGGTGAACAGGTTAATTGGAAACAGGTGAGTGTCATGATTGGGTATAAAGGGAGCATCCCTGAAAGGCTCAGTCGTTCACAAGCAAGGATGGGGCGAGGTTCACCACTTTGTGAACAACTGCATGAGCAAATAGTCCAACAGTTTAAGAACAATGTTTCTTAATGTGCAACATGCAATTGCAAGGAATTTAGGGATTTCATCATCTACAGTCCATAATATCATCAAAAGATTCAGAGAATCTGGAGAAATCTCTGCAAGTAAGCGGCAAGGCAGAAAACCAACACTGAATGCCCATGACCTTCGATCCCTCAGGTGGCACTGCATTAAAAACCAACATCATTCTGTAACGGATATTCCCACATGGGCTCAGGAACGCTTCAGAAAACCACTGTCAGTGAACTCAGTTCGCTGCTCCATCTACAAGTGCAAGTTAAAACTCTGCGATGCAAAGCGAAAGCCACATATCAACAACACCCAGAAATGCCGCCGGCTTCTCTGGGCCCAAGCTTATCTGAGATGGACTGATACAAAGTGGAAAAGTGTCCTGTGGTCCGACGAGTCCACATTTCAAATTGTTTTTGGAAATCATGGACATCATGTCCTCTGGGCCAAAGAGGAAAAGGACTGTCCGGTTTGTTATCAGCGCAAAGTTCAAAAGCCAGCAGCTCTGATGGTGTGGGGGTATGTTAGTGCCCATGGCATGGGTAACTTGCACATCTGTGAAGGCACCATTAATGCTGAAAGGTACTTACAGGTTTTGGAGCAACATATGCTGCCATCCAAGCAATGTCTTTTTCAGGGATGTCCCTGCTTATTTCAGCAAGACAATGCCAAGCCACATTCTGCACGTGTTACAACAGCGTGGCTTCATTGTAAAAGAGTACGGGTACTAGACTGGCCTGCCTGCAGTCCAGACCTCTCTCCCTTTGAAAATGTGTGGCATATTATGGAGCACAAAATGCGACAACAGCGACCCCGAACTGTTGAGCTACTGAAGTTGTACATCAAGCAAGAATGGGAAAGAATTCCTCCTACAATGCTTCAACAATTAGTGTCCTCAGTTCCCAAACGCTTATTGAGTGTTGTTAAAAGGAAAGGTGATGTAACACAGTGGTAAACATGCCCCTGTCCCAAATTCTTTGGAACGTATTGCAGGCATCAAATTCAAAATGAGTAAATATTTGCAAAAACAGTAAAATTTATCAATTTGCACATTAAATATCTTGTCTTTGTAGTGTATTCAATTTAATATAGGTAGAAAAGAATTTGCAAATCATCGTATTCTGTTTTATATGTTTTACACAATGTCCCAACTTCATTGGAATTGGGGTTGTACAAGTCAGCACAGGCTGTGTTAGGTGATGTAACAGATCTGGCTTGGCGCTTTCCTCCGAGTGTATTTGTCTACGTATGACATTGTGTAAGCGGCAGTTCGAAAAAGTGTGTGTCTGGCTTCACAGGTCTCAGAGGAAACCTCCAAGTAACTGGTAAGTGGAATTCGAGATGAAATTTGGGGGGAAAAAAAGAGTTTGATGTTGTACATAAACATTTCTAAAATGTACAAATTACCCAGTCCATTTAGTCCATAAATGGAAATTAAACTGCAATAACAGGTTGTTTTGAATTGTTGTTGTAAACTTAAACCAAATGTTATTAACACCAATACATTTACATAGATCCACTGATTAACCTATAGCACTTTAGCTCCGCCCATTCATACTTACGTTGTAAAGAGTGTTTCAGTGTTTATTTCAACCCGGTCTCATGGGATATACGTACCTCTGATCACTTTTTTGCAGAGCCACAAATACGTACTCTTGAGTACGTTTTGCTGCACTTTTGAGAAACAAATGTCCACTGGGGGCGCTAAAGAGAAGCTTATACTTTAATGTAACATTGCAATTATTTTGCCTTTGAAAATGACTGTATTTGAGGTTTTGATTATTTTTAAGCTGTCAGTCGTCAGTGCTATTTTAATGATAAAATGTAGAATAATTTCAGAGCACCTGTGATGTCTGCCAGTTCGTGAGTGGGCAAAGCAGGTAGCTAATGCCTCCTCTAACACAGTGTCAGGTACATAGCTATAGCTGGAACTATTCTCCTATAAGATTAGTTTGGTGGATAAAGCAGATTTTGTACTTGCTGGCTACCAAGGAGAGGTTCCCATAACCTTGTGCCTGAAGACATAGGGGGACGGGGGTACTGTCTACTGATTTAGGGGTGATTTATCTAGCTAGCTTCCTTCAACTATGTGTCCTGCAGTATGTATACCCGAGATGTCAGCTGAGCTGATAATGGTACATAGCTTCAGGTATGTTATGTAGCTAACAGCTATCTAGATAAATGGCTAGGGAAAGCAGCTAGCTAATGCAGCCCTTGACATAGCATCAGGTACATAGCTAGCTAGTTATAGATGTGGCCATTCTTGTGTAGTTTTGTGGATAAAGCAGGCATTTTTTCGTGCACAAAGGCCACGGCAACTTGAGATCCCTAGCCAGAACATCATGACAACCACAGAAACACATCAACTGCTTTATCTTGTAAGCGCTCTTCACTAGCCACCTAACGCTAGTTAGCTAACCACATAAGGTACCTAGCTAGATAAAGCTATATACCATTACTACGTTTTCGCAACACACCAGTTGACCCTTGCATGAATGGCACCATTATAATGCTAGCTCAATGGCAGGAAAGACTAGCAGGGGTGGCGCAGGGGTCAGACACTTCTGCTGAGAGCAAGTGTGTAAAATGCCACAAGCTGAAGGTGCCATGGCTGGGTTGGACATGATGCAGAACAAGGAGATTGTTCACTTGTAGTTTGGCTGAGAAGGTGGATTAACTATCCTTGGGCATAACCCAAATGGAATCACTCTTAAGGGCCTTAAGAATTAAGATGTCCAACCAGGATAGACATGCAGTCTCACTTGAGCTTACAGGGCACATTTTGCCTACTATGGAAGATGAAGTTCGATATTTATTCTATAGCAACATGAAACAGATTTTCTGCTTGACTCTGCTCAGGCTGAGGGCTTATTACGAGTTTATTTCTGAGCCTCAATCTGCCTCTGCATCATGGGACTCCAGCAGGGAGAAGCAGGCTTCTTCATCAACACCAGCAAAATAAGTATACAGTTCTGTGAAGGTTGCCTTGGCTAAGCTTGTGTTGGACATTCCATTGGGCCAGACGCCAAGAACAAGTGCCTTTTTGTTGCCTAACGTCCAAAGGTTGGACTTCTACTTGGATAATGCCCAAACTCCCAAACCTCTCCAGTGGCACACAGTCCAAAGAGCATAGACAGCCAAAGGCACTTGGAACTGAACTTGGCTGGTGACGCAATTCATGTCAATCCAACATCTGGAAAGTGAGAGAGGTACAGGCTACAGTTTTGTTACTGGGCCCCACTTTTGGCCAATGGTCACTGTTGTTTCCAACCTGGCTCATGTTCTTATATTTTCCCAGGAAGTCAGTCCTCTCCTGGCCAGAAGCACTATAAAAGTTGTTGCCCCTCACATTCAATCAGACAGATTCTACTGCATTTATTATATAATTCCAAAGAAGAATGGAGGCCTTTGTCCAATTCTAGAATTTCACTACCTAAACAAGTATTTGATAGTTGTTTCCTTCACACACAGATTGTTGGAGCACGTTCAAGCTGCCTCACTGCAAACTGGGATGAGCCGACTTCTGCCATTGCAGTCAACCAGTTCATAGGTGTGTAGGTGGTGATGACAGACACATCCACCACTGGATGGGGTGCTGTCTGGTGACACAGATGGGTGCAAGGTAAATAGTCTAGACAAGATACTCAGCAATATATCAACTTTCTCAAGTTGCAGGCAGCCCAGCTAACTCTAGTAATATTTTCTACCCACACCACCAGGACCTCCCCTTGGTGCTGGATTTCCTATGTTGCATTTTTTATTTATTAAGAGAGTTTTCTTTAAGACAGCTCTTTTACTCACAGCTTCTGTGGCTAAGCATGGTTGTGAGCTTCAGGCACTTTCCATTAGCCCTATGCATCTCCAGTGGCACCAGGATGATGGATATGTTTCTACTGAGACCTATCCTTTTTTACCCATAGTTCTCAACTTTGGATTCATAAATCAGCAGCTTACATGCACCAGTCTAATCCCAGGTTGAACCAAATGTGCTAGGCTCTGAGGACCTATGTCAAGTCTACAGCTGGGCTTCACAGAATAGATGTTGGTATGCTTCTCTGAGTCAAGACAGGGTTTGCCACTCTCTATGCAGGAGCTATGCCTCTTGGCTAGTAGACATGATCAAGCGGAAATATACGGTTTCCAGCCATTCCTTGCCTGCACCTGCTACTTGACACTCCATTAGGGGGATAGCAACTTCCTGGGGTGCTCTAGAAGGTGTTTCTCTGGTGGATATCTGTGCTGCTTGATCTACATGATCATTGATGTGCAGATTCTCTCATTTTTACATCACTATTGCTGCAACAACTGGCCTAGTACCAGAGCATAAGTCAACCACTCAGTAAGAACCATCTTGGTGGTCAGGGAATACAGAACATAATGCTATTTACATATACAACTGTGGTTATCTAAGTAGTGAATAGCTGCCAGTGTTCCTGGTCAAGTATATATAAGCTTGACTATATACATTGGTGTCATGAGGTAATTGGGATACTTTCTTGGTCTGCAGCTGCCACAACTAGAGAACCATCTACTTAGTAAGAACTGCCCTGAAGGTCATCCACTACTCACATGATCATAGTTACATACATAACAAGCATTAAAATATAACAAAGCCATTCTGAGTAGTTTGATGTTGAAAAAAAAGCTCTTTTCTAGATAAACTTACAGTGTCAGAACTGCTCACAGTGGTGGTGACAGGAACCAGATATCTGAATAATTTAATGGCACTAAAAGCTCCCTCACAGGAAGCTTTATATACAATGATTATGAGTAAACTAACTGGTGCCTGAGACATTGTTTTACAGTTTTTCTGAGAAGGTTTTGCCCTTATATATTTTAAAATCATTTATACTCAACTTCAGAGAGTCATATTGGGCAGTATGTGACATAATAATTGCCAAAGAAAACCTTTTTTTTCAGATTTACCACTATATTACCCTCATTACCATTACATATAAAACTGCAAATGTCATAGCTATATTTGAATTTTATTAGACATCTTAACCTTTGTTTCCTATTGAAATAGTTTACATCCCAACCACTGAATTATAGCCTGGCAAACAAGGTCAGCTGATCTAAAAACACAGCTTCTGTCACACTTGAGCTCCCATTATTCAAATTCAGTTCAGCCAGAGTTTATTCTGCTGGCACTAAGACCACTGAGATTTTACACAGCTGCACTGAATCAGTTCACCAAATAAACATGGCATAGGTATCTTTTTTAACCTGTAGAAGTTTAGAATTTTGTTTGTTTTATTTTTCTTATTTTCTTTAATCAAATCAAATCAAATCAAATTTATTTGTATAGCGCTTTTTACAATGGATGTTGTCACAAAGCAGCTTTACAGGATTTCAGAAAAGACAAAGTTTCCACAGGACTGAAAGAATGTACAGAATGTACAGAAACCCCCCAGTGGGCAAGCCAGGGGCAACAGTGGCAAGGAAAAAACTCCCTCAGAACTGAGGAAGAAACCTTGGGAGGAACCAGGCTCACCAGGGGGGACCCATCCTCCTCTGGTCAAACTACCTACAAGTGATTATACTACTAATATTATCAGCAGTAATATTGATATTAGGAATATCTAGGAGTCTATGAGAACATCAGCGTAGGGTGGGCAGCTCGTCAAAGGTGGTTGGTGGTAGCTGAGGCGTGGGCAGCTGGTCTGAAATGGGTAACAGGGGGGCTCGGCAGTCAGTCGTCCTTCAGTGTCCAGCCGGACATGTGGGCGGTTGTATACTCGGAAAAAAAGCAGGTAAATGGAATTAGTTTTGTTCTATCCGTTTGTACATAAACAGGGAATGTAAACATTTACAGAGTGTGGCTAACGACTCCGGCAGATCTGACTATGACAGCTTAACTAAAAGGAGAGAACCAGAAGGACACACAGACACGGCAGCACTCTGAAACAGTTCGGCATCCCTCCACTCCACCGTCCACAAACTTGAGTGACCGCGTGCGAGCAGCACCAGCGTCTCAGTTTACTATAATTCCCTGTGTCCATGGACCCCTGGATCTGCTGCCTTTATCTAGGGGGGAACATTACCTACCAAAAGCTAAACTGAACAAGTGTGTTTTCAGCCTAGTCTTAAAGATTGAGACTGTGTCTGAGTCCCGAACAGTTTCTGGAAGATCATTCCAGAGTTTGGGGGCTTTATAAGAAAAAGCTCTTCCCCCAGCTGAAACCTTCTGAATTCTAGGAACTATTAATAAGCCAGCGCTCTGGGATCTGAGTGGTCATGATGGCTCATAATGAGAAATAAGGTCTTGCAGGTATTCAGGAGCAAGACCATGTAGGGCTTTATAAGTCAGTAAAATGATTTTATAATCAATACGGAATTTAATAGGTAGCCAATGAAGTGATGATGGCACTGGACTAATATGCTCAAATTTTCTAGTTTTAGTGAGGACCCTGGCTGCGGCGTTTTGGACTAGTTGGAGTTTGTTTAAATTCCTGCTCGTACATCCTGACAGTAGCGCATTACAGTAGTATAGCCTAGAAGTAATAAAGGCATGTACTAGTGTTTCTGCATCACGAAGGGATAGGGCATTTCTGATCTTGGCAATGTTGCGAAGATGTAGAAAAGCTGTCCTAGTGATGCTGCCTATGTGTTGATCGAATGATAAATCTGAATCTATTATAACGCCGAGATTTTTTGCTGCTAGTCCAGGTGCGGCTGGAAAGTCGGCGAGATTTAAGATTAAATCTGGTAATTTACTTCTTGCTAATTTTGGACCCAGAAGGAGAACATCTGTTTTGTTACTGTTTAATAGGAGGAAGTTGCATGACATCCAGCCTTTCATGTCTTTTACACAGTCCTCCATTTTCTTTAACCTGTATTGGTCATCAGGCTTGGCTGATATGTACAGTTGAGTATCGTCTGCATAACAATGAAAGTTTACGCCATGATTACTTATAACTGTGCCTAACGGTAACATGTATAGTGTAAATAGTAATGGTCCTAATATAGAGCCCTGCGGAATTCCAAATCTCACTTTTGAATAAGTGGAAGATAAATTGTTTACCCTAACAAACTGATAACGTTCTGATAGGTAAGATCTGAACCATGATAGGGCCGTCCCTGTGACTCCAACCATGTTTTCTAACTTTTCTAGGAGAATATTGTGGTCTATTGTATCAAAAGCCACGCTAAGGTCAAGTAGCACTAAGAGAGATATGTAACCTTGATCAGAGGCAAGAAGAAGATAATTAGTTATCTTAACTAGAGCCGTCTCAGTGCTATGGTGTGGCCTGAATCCAGACTGAAATTTTTCATATGGTTCTTGTGTAGATATGAACTAAGTTGTTGGGCCACAGCTTTTTCTAAGATCTTAGATATAAACGGTAAGTTAGAAACAGGCCTGTAATTGGACAAAACGGTGACATCAAGATTTGGTTTCTTGATCAGAGGTTTGATAACAGCAAGTTTAAAAGCTTTGGGTACATGGCCCAGACTAAGGGACGAGTTTACAATAGTTGAGATAGGGTTTATAATAACTGGCAGTACTTCTTTGAGTAATTTTGATGGAATTGCATCGAGTGTGCAGGTTGTGCAATTTGCAGAAGAGATCATCTTCTCTATCTCCAGCTGTGGGAGTGGGGAAAAAGTTTCCAGACTCTTTTCTACAGCTGTGTTTTGTTCTATATCAGCCAAGTCAGATGGCAGCAAAGCTGGATTTGAATTTGATACTGTGGGTTGAATTTGTTGTCTAATATTATCAATTTTATTATTAAAGGAGTCCATAAAAACTTCACTGGTGAGAGTTGCTGGGATTTCTGGTTCATTACCTGCCTGATTTTGTGTGATTTGGGAAATCACATTAAACAGAACTCTAGGATTATACTTATTATTCTCGATCAGCGAGGCCAGATATGCTGAGCGAGCTTCAGTGAGAGCATTTCTATACTCTAAAAGGCTGTCCTTCCAGGCAGTGTGGAACACTTCTAGTTTGGTATGACGCCATTTCCGCTCTAATTTCCGAGCTGTTTGTTTTAAGGTCCGGGTTTTATCGTTGTACCACGGGGCGAACTTTTTCTGCCTTATTCTTTTTATTTTAAGTGGGGCCACATTTTCTAAGGTGGATCGTAAGGTATTTTCTAAAGAATCGGTTAGTAAATCTAGTTCAATTGGGTCTGATGGAGTGGGTTGATAACTCTGGGAGATTTTCTATAAATTGTACGGCGGTAGATGGTTTTATTGTGCGCTTTGATGAATAACGAGGGGACGTATATATGTTATGGCTAAATCGTAGCTCATATGAAATTAAGTAATGGTCGGAGATCGCTGTGGTTTGCAGTAAGATATTAAGCTTGTCTATGTTAAGACCTAGTGTCAAAACTAAATCTAATGTATGACTACAGTCGTGTGTCGGCCCTGTTACATTTTGGGTAAAACCAACAGAGTCTAGGATTGAGGTAAATGCCCTTTTTAATGGGTCGTGTACCTTCTCAAAGTGAATATTAAAATCTCCTACAATTATTACTTTATCATTACACACAGCCAGGTTTGCAGCGAAGTCACTAAATTCTTTTATAAATTCAGAGTATGACCCTGGTGGTCTGTAAATGTTAAATAATGAGAACGCCTTCTTTTTTGTGACCGGATTTGTGACGTGTATAGAGAGGACCTCAAAGGAAGTAAAAGTGTCGCATTGTTTCTGACTAATATCGAGAGTATT
The DNA here is from genome assembly GCF_015220715.1 of Pygocentrus nattereri. Lineage (NCBI taxonomy): Eukaryota > Metazoa > Chordata > Actinopteri > Characiformes > Serrasalmidae > Pygocentrus > Pygocentrus nattereri. The sequence continues at coordinate 31,307,047 of NC_051236.1, forward strand.
TTGGTATATTACACAGACTCCACCTCCCTTGCCTGTTAGTCTTGGCCTATGTGCATAATTATAGCCTACAGGCGTGGCTTCATTTAAAGCTAAATATTCATCTGGTCTAACCCGTTTCAGTAGGACAGAAAAAGTCAAATTTATGATCGCTTATAATTTCATTTACGACGACTGCTTTAGAGTTTAATGATCTTATATTAAGTAGTCCAAGTTTTAGATTGAAGGTGTTAGTGCCATCATCAGAACATGGATATATGTTGATAAGGTTATTTAAGCGGACTGATTGAGTTTTTCTGTGATTAAATTTAGTTTTAATTCGGGGCAAAGACACAGTCTCAATAAGGTTAATCTTGGGTGACGCCTCAAGGCGGATCGCAGACGGTCGGTTTAGCCTGTCTGTCTGCGGCCTGGTCCCGGCTCTGGATTGTCAGCAGCGGTTTACACTACTCTCCCGACTAACTAAAAGACTATGTGCTATGCTGCACGAAAGTAAGGCAGCACCCTCCCGCGTGGGGTGGACACCATCCCTACCTATAAGACCAGGCTTGCCCTCAAATCGTAACCAATTATCTATAAAGCCCACTTGATTTTCGGAACACCACTTGGACATCCAGCGGTTTAACGCCGTAAGCCTGCTGTAGGCCTCAGCGCCGCGCCGCATTGGGATGGGGCCAGAGCAGATTACGGCATCGGACATCGTCTGGGCCTGTTTAACCACCTCTCTAATATTAGCCTTAGTTACCTCAGACTGCCGCAGACGGATATCATTGGCCCCTACATGAATGACTATCCTCGAATATCTCCTATCAGCTAATCTAAGGTTGCCACTAATGTCCGGCGCTCTGGCTCCCGATAAGCATCTAACTGTAACCGCTGGCGCCCCTAACGGAGTAGCTAACTTCACGTGTCGAACAATCGAGTCTCCTATGACCAGAGTGCTTTTAACAGGCTTCACAGTGGGCGCTTCACTGAGCGGGGCAAACCTGTTTGACACGCGAATGGGAGGAGCGTGGTGTTCCGGTGGGTTAGCTTTGGCCTCAGCGTTAGCATTAGCCTTAGCTTTCCGGCTAGACCGCCAAGTCGTCACCCATTCGCCCCACTGTGAGGGCTCTGACGCCGGAGTCGAAGGGGTGCTAACTCTCCCTAGGGTACCGGGGGCTGCTAACGCTGCCTCTGGCTGCCTATCCCTTAATAATCCCCGGATACGCACTTCTAACTGGTCGACCTTCTCCACCAAACAGCTAACTAGCTGGCACTTAGTACAAACGCTATCGCTATCACTAGAGGCGGAAAAGGGCGTTAAGCTAAACATGCCACACTCTGCGCAGACGAAACAACCAGCAGAAGCCATGATATTTAGCCACTTACCGCTTCTTGTTGATTTAAATGCTGATAGCACAACAAACTTTACCGCAGTGACGCGCTCTCTGTCGCTCTCAGTCGCTCGCAGTGACGCGCTCTCTGTCGCTCTCAGTCGCTCGTCTTTACAACTTTAGACTTGCAGCACATACAGTACATATATACTTATCAGTAGGGAGCCCTCAGGGCCTTCCAGAGAAAGACTGATGATTAAAAATACATCCATCCATCCATCCATCCATCCTGTCTGTAGTTTTCATCTAATTGTTACATAAGGAAATACAGCCAGTAATAATGATTTTCATTCTGCCAGTCTTTTTCAAATTTTTAGTTAATTTACATCTCTCACATCTCACATTCAATAAAAATATAAATTGGTTTTGGTGTATTTAATCAATTTCAATGAATACTTTTTAGTATAAAAGTTAACAATTATAATGAAGGCTTAGATCTGTTGCATTAATGCGGACACAATATGTTGTGCCATATATCACTGAAAAGCTGCTATAGAATCTAAATAGAATATCAAAATCTGCCTCTTTGTGTTGTACTAATGATCATAATTACAGTAATGTAGATCTCATGTAATGTAGTAATGAAAATACAGTAAAGTTCTGAGGAATATCACAGGTCTAACGCCTGTTCTTAAAATATATTTTTTTTAGAGTTGTGCTGGATTTGTGTTAGAATTACCTGAAAAACATTTCATAATAACAGGGCATAGTTTCTTTACACAATAAATCAATCAAGCAATCTATTCTGTAAATACTTTTTCTGGAATGTCTACAAAATGAAAATTTTACTTAGCATCACCCAATGGTTAGATTTTTTTTAATGAAAATGTATGCACATTTACAAGCTTATTTGCATATCCGTGTAGTAATATTATTTTTTCAATATTAGGTTTTAATTGGAAAGACAATGGTTTAATTCTTGAAATGCCTAATGGAAAATTGAACAGGAGCTGGACTGAAGGCCTTTTAAGTTTAGACTAACTAACAACATAATTAGGAAATGACAGTGTAACTAGCCAATCCTGTTAATTGGTTCATCTTTCTAGATGTAAGTCTTAGATATGTCACCACTTGTGGAAATTAAATAAAATGTCACTGAGTCTAAGTGGTGGTCTAATCAGGTTTCAGCAGCAGGTGCTCTTGACTGGGCTCTTAACTGAAATAGTCACTTTAAAACTGCAACATACAAGGTAAAATATATGTAAATATCTGTTAAAGTTTTAAAAAAAATGCTCTGTTTTTTCAAGCATTAACAACCATTTGTCACTGTGCAATTAGACCTCTGCATTTAACCCATCCGTGCAGTGAAACACCCACATACATGCACGCTAGTGAACACACACACTAGGGGGCAGTGAGCAGCCCTATCCACGGCACCCGGGGAGCAATTGGGGGTTAGGTGCCTTGCTCAAGGGCACTTCAGTCATGGACTGTCAGCCAAGGGGATCGAACTGGCAACCTTCCGGTTACAGGGCTGGTTCCCTAACCTCCGGCCCACAACTGCCCACTGACTTCAAATGCTAGTGTTTATCACCTTAAATGGCCAGGGTCTACTGGTGGTTTTTACCCACTTCTGTAACCAAAGAATAGGTCCACAAGCTTACATTAATGTCACTGTAGTTACTGAATAATATGATTTGTGTAACAAAAGAATAAAAAAAGTGACAAGAATGAGATTTTAAGAGATTAATCTATAATGGCCACAAAATGTACACCAGTGGAAGCTTAGCGCTTATATACTATTAGAAATCGAATTTGAGGTTAATAAATGCAATACAAACACACAAATTTTCTAAGTTGCTTGTACTTCTGGGCCATGAGAGGAGCTAGAGCCTATCCCAGCAGTCAATGGGCAGAAGGCAGGAAACACCCTGGATAGGTCACAAGTACAAGTACAAATGCAGTACAATAATACATTTTTGTAAAGGTTTAGCATGCAAAAAAATGATTGCATTACTATTAACTTGGTTTTTGGTTTTGTTTTGTTTCTTGACTGAATTTAGATATTTATGACCTGAACTAAATGCTTATTATCAATTCATTTGCTCTGGTAGTAACCAAAGCAGTGTGCTCCTTCTCAAAGCTGCTATTTCTGGTGTTGGAAAATGTAGCTGTGTCCATTCTGGGAATGAAAGCTCAAAACTACTTTGAGCTATTCAAAAGGAATAATTCCTCCTGTTGGTTCCTTTTACAGGATATGAACACAAACAACAGGAAACACACTGACGATGAGAAATAACCCTGCTTTTTTCTTTGCATCCATTTATAACCTGTTTGAAGGTGTGTCTTAATTTGCTCGTCTATAAATATTAATGACACGCCAAATATAGAAATGTTGCTGCTCATTCATCAATTGTTCTTTTGTGCAATCCAGTTTAAAATTAAGTTTAAAATGGTGAATAAAGGAAGTAGTGCGATACTCTTAAAAGTTGGAACTTAAAGGTGTCTGCTGCTAATAAAAGGCAGGATGAGATCTAGGACAAAGGATTATTGCTCTTTGTGGGAATCCCAACCCTTCCCTCATTTGCCCCACCATAACACTTTAGTTTCACCATGTTTGAACACTTTCCACAAGCACTTGAGAGGGAAATTTGTTCTGGGACATTTGTTCAAATGTTCTGGAATCTAAAGGCAAAGTTATTCTCTGTGGAGAAGAGAAAATATAAATAGTGTGTATTTGTATGCTTGTTTTCATACATTTTCAAGACAAAAAGCCTTAACAGCACTGATGGACAAAGTATACAAGCCCATTACTTTAAAGAATGTACAAGCACCTCTTAAAAAGGTTGCTCAAGTAAAAGTTTAAGCTCTCTATTTATATTCTTTTCAAGTAGGTATTGGCTTTTAAACCTATTCACAGATCAAATATAGTAAAGGTACTGTAAATTATTCTTGCTGTTGTAGAAAAACTGTAGTTACTGGTGCAAATTCTGTGTAGTAATAATAAACTTAGTAGTATGTAATGAGCCTTAGCATACTTTGTTGAACTTGTTCTAATTTTTATTAACTTTTATAAGTTAGTATTTTATATAGGGTACAGTCCTTTAATGTTGCCCACCTAAACTTTGCACCTCTAGTTTTATTTTAATTAACACAGTCTAAATGAAGAAGACCTATGTAGCTGCAGTTGTGATAAACAAGAGTTTTAAAAATAGGCAAACCTTCTAGTTTATTAAAAAATGGGCAGTTTACATTTTAAATATTTCAGAATTATACAGTTCTTGTTTTGTTAAGTCTTACCTGCTGTTGTAAACCCACAATCCAGTTTACCACACAGTGCTTTCCCAGCAATGCAGGTCATACACAACTTTTTTAGTTTCTATATGAGTGAATTATGACAAACACATCAGCCAGTTTACCTTTCACTAAACTGCATCCTCTGGGTTATTGTCAGACAAGAAATGGAGTGTTCCATTTCAGATATGTAGCAGTAGTATCTCCTTTAAACCAGCCATTAGGGGTGTACTTTGTGTACTTCTGGTGCCGGTCCCAAGCCCGGATAAATGGTGAGGGTTGCGTCAGGAAGGGCATCCGGCATAAAACTTGTGCCAAAACTATCATGCGGATCACAAATATGATTGCCATACCGGATCGGTCGAGGCCCGGGTTAACAACGATTGCCTCCGGTGCTGCTGACCAGCAGGGTGCCGGTGGAAATTGGACTACTGTAGGTCGAAGACCATCAAAGAAGAGAGGAGGAAGGTGGGTTAGAAGGCAGCGAGAGAGAAGGAAAGGCAGGAGTGTGAAGGTTAGAGTAGGGACTCTGAACATAGGGACAATGACTGGTAAAGGCAGAGAGCTTGCAGACATGGAGAGAAGGAAGGTAGATATTCTGTGTGTCCAGGAGACCAGATGGAAAGAAAGCAAGGCCAGGAACATTGGAGGTGGATTCAAACGGTTCTATCATGGTGTAGAGAGGAAGAGAAATGGAGTAGGGATAATCCTAAAGGAACGGCTTGGGAAAAGTGTTCTGTATGTAAAGAGAGTGTCAGACAGGATCATGGGCCTGAAGTTGGAGGTTGATGGTGTAATTTTGACAACCACAGGTTGGTTGTCAGTTAGAGGAGAAAGAGGAATTTTGGAGTAAGATGGATGAAGTGATAGATGGTGTCCCTAGAGAGGAGAGATTGGTGATTGGTGCAGACTTCAATGGACATGTTGGTGAAGGGAACAGAGAGGATGAAGAGGTGCTGGGTATGTATGGTGTGAAAGACAGAAATGCGGAAGGTCAGATGGTTGATTTGACCAGTAATATGGTCATCTAAACTAATTAATCCAGGTCCCCAAAATATCCTCTTTAATTTTCAGACTAGTAAATGAGTAAAAACAGACTCAACCACCAAACTCATTGGGCTTTCAGAGGTGTAGGCCTCATTAAAGTTGTCATACAGTTGTTATACAGTTGGATTTCAGTAAAAGTTACCTTATGATTGATTTGTTTCCATTTGAAAGCACCATGTACTTTAGAAAATCACATTTTCTCACATTTCAAAGTAATGAGGACACATTTGCACAGAAAATAATTTTCACTTTGACATGTAGGGGAGTAAAATATTTGTGAAATAAAGTACAGATACTTCAAAGCTACTTAAGTACAGAAATGAAGCACATGTACCATCAGACAGGTACAGGCATGTACTATGTTACAATCCACCGCTGCTTTATGTGGGATATGTGTGACCTCATGTCCTAATGATGTATATAAACAAACCTGTCTGTGTAAGTGTATTTTCTTCTTTATTATGAGCAAATCTCCCTAGTCTGATGAAAACATAAACATTTTGTTTCTTGTAGGGACATTTGGCCACTCTCCACGAGGAAAAATGCCCTTCCAAAATTGCAGCTTTTATTAGATAAAATCAAAAAGGGGACAGAACTGATGTTTCAGTCTCTGAGGTTAAGATCAGGTTCAGTTAGGTGGGGCACAGCAACGTACACACACTCATACTTAAGAACATGGAAAACCCTACAAAGACAGGAATACACACGTATGACAATGCGTAAGTGTGTGTGCAGGCCCCAATGAGAGCCAGAAGTGCTGGTGTGTTTCCTCTGGAGTTTGTGGAGGCTGGGAGCAGGAGGTTAGGAGTCAGCCGGAGGACAGTATGACAGATCGAGGAGAGGTGAAGCAGGGGTCAGCACAGCAACGGCCATTTCCTCCCTGATCCCTATCTTTCCATTACGCAGTGCAACACCTGGCACTAATACACACACAAGTTTGTTTTTAAACTTTGTCTGGCCATGTGTTATATATACTTAGGTACGTATTTGCAATTAAATATGTTGTTATTGCAATTATATATATATATAGTATTAGATATATGTACAAAACTATATACAATAATAAGATGCCCCATATGTCATATATATATTTGTAAGTACCTATATGTAATAATAATGTCCTGTATGTATTACATAGCCCTGCGATGGACTGGCGACCTGTCCAGGGTGTATCCTGCCTTCTGCCCGAAGACTGCTGGGATAGGCTCCAGCACCCTCCTCACGACCCTGACGGAGAAGCGGCTTAGAAAATGGATGTATTACATATGTACACCTAAAAATAATCCTCAATTTAGCTTTCAAAACTAAAAAGAGGTCTTATGGCTATTTTAGTTCTGTTTGTTTTTTTGTTTGTTTTTTATAAAAAAAAACTTAATGAAACAAAAAAGATAAATAAAAATCTGTTTTAAATGTTCAAACATCATGAAAAAAATTCATGTTTTCACTACCATCATGTTGATATGTGTACCCACAATGACTAAACACATACTCAGACCCTTAAATGACATGCTCATTTATCTACAGGGAACACAATGCACATTCTCTCATGCATCATACACATATTTAAACAACAACACACACAATGAATGGAGCCCAATCACTAGCAGGTTTAAAAATCCAGCCATATACGTGTGTCTTTGTCTCCTCATAACCTTTCTTTGATTGTGTTGGTGTGTTTTTTCTCTTCAGTTTAATCAGGCTGGAACTCTCTAAAGACAGATTCAATTATCCTCCACACCTGAACACACAAAGCCCTGGCTGCTGCATTGTTGCTCTAAGCATCAGGCTGGCTAATGGGAAATATTGATTTAAATTTTCTCTCCTTTAGTTGCACACATTTTTTCTCTCAGCGGCTTGGCTCTTGGCTCCATTCGTAGGCAGATTGGATCAGAATCAGAAGTGGAATGGGCATTTATTTCATTCCAAGTTTATTTCCCTGCGGAGCGGCGGAGGATGATGTGAGCTGATGTTTAGAGCACATCATGCTGATTCACACATGCATACACACACACACACACACACACACACACACACACACAGCTCCATGGAAATCAAACTCTGGCCTGTCCATGTTGATGATACATGCTCAATAGCCATGATAAAATACATCAATAACTCACAGTGCTTACTGAGACTGACTCTTTACTTAAAGAGGCAAGCTGATGTCCAAAAATGTAACACTATTGCAGAGAGAGTTATCTTCTTTGTCGAGAAAAATTAAACGCAAACTTAAAAATAAGGGTCAGATTAGAGATTATGCCCATACAATATAAAACTGAATGAAATAAAAGAGTTTGCTGTAGTATGTGAACATTGCTAAAGTTTCAAAACAAGCAGATTGCTCTCAGGGCTAAACAGTCCACGTATGGAAACAAAGCTATAAATACAGCCTATTTTGGTTTTGCTGTTTTTGTGATGTTAGCACATACACTCACCGGCCACTTTATTAGGTTCACCTGTTCAGTTGCTTGTTAACACAAATAGCTAAACAGCCAATCACATGGCCGCAGCTCAATGCATTTAGGCATGTAGAGGTGGACAAGACAACTTGCTGAAGTGCTAACCGAGCATCAGAACGGGGGAAGAAAGGAGATTTAAGTAACTTTGAATAATGAGGTATGGTTGTTGGTGCCAGACGGGCTGGTCTGAGTATTTCAGAAACTGCTGATCTGCTGGGATTTTCACACACAACCATCTCTAGAGTTTACAGAGAATGGTCCGAGAAAGAGGAAACATCAAGTGAGCGGTCAGTTGCGTGGACGAAAATGCCTTGTTGATGTGAAAGGTCAGAGGAGAATGGGCAGACTGGTTCCAGATGATAGAAAGGCAACAGGAACTCAAATAAACAACCAAAATCTCTGAGGAATGTTTCCAACACGTTGTTGAAAGTAGGCCACAGAAAATTAAGGCAGTTCTGAAGGCAAAAGGGGGTCCAACCTTTTACTAACAAAATACCTAATAAAGTGGCCAGTGAGTGTATATCTGCCTGTTTAGCCTAAAGCAGTTTAGACTTGCCCATTCAGGCTGAAGCTATAAGGAACTGCTTTTTTGCTATACACATGTATATAGGTAATCTATATACTTCTAGTGGTCTAAAAGTAACATTGTTACTCAAGCAAGCCATTTATTTTTAAGAGATAAAGAGAGGTCTGGAAATGATCACATAAAATAAATAGTTTTTTAGTTAGTTTTCAGTTTTTAATATAAAAACCCACACTGACATCGTAAGGGACCCTCAAGGACAAAAAAATACAAATAAATGTAAGTTACTGGCCTCAATGACGTATTATTTAGACTAACCTTATTTTTTACTCTGTTTTGTCTTATCTCCCTCCTTTTCGTCTTTCCACTCTCAGTTATTCTGTCTTTCTCTTACTGTCTTTTCTATATCTCTTTTCTTTATTGTCACTTTCTTTTTCATTGTGCTTCCTTTCTCTGTCTCTTTGTCTCTCATTTGCTCTTTCTAACTCTTTCTAACTTTCTGTGCTTTCTTATGCTATTTGTCTCTCACTTTCTCTCTCTATTTCTTTCTCTCTCCCTCTCTCTCTCTCTCTCTGTAGAGTCAGTAATACGTGGACATTAGGATTCAGCAGTCCAGCCAGTGGAGAGTGGAGTAGATTCATCATGATCCATCCCTACACTGCTACATTGTCCACACAAATGAGTGTGAGAAGATCAGTCCATAAATCTGACCTTCACTCGTTTAATGAAGCTCAGATTCTGCAGCCACAGAAGGCATCCACTCAGATTCTGAATCCACACATTTACAACCACCCATCATATCTGACTACACAGTATGCACGTGCATGTCGATTGTAATTTCAGATTATGGTCTCTTTACATGCACACGCACACACACACACACACACACACACACACACACACACACACACACACACACACACACACACACACACACACAAACACTGCACTTTGCCATATTGATGGGTGTTTTCCTTTTATTTATACACTTTGACTATTATACTATTATACATAAACTGATTTGTATTCTACACCCATACATTATTCTAAACTACACCTAAAATTAATCCTACAGTACACGTAAATTTTATTCTATACCACTTGTAAACCTAATCTTATTCTACAATTAAACACACCTATATTAAACCTAATCCTATACCGCACTTATACTACATCTAAATCTAAGTTCAATACACCTAACTCTTATCCTTTGCAACTCTGAAAATTAATCTTATGCTGCATCTAAATTTAATCCTATTCCTATACTACTCATAAACCTATACTAACCTTACATTAAACTTAATCCTATACTATACCTAAATTGAATCCTATACTACACCTAAACTTATTACTACACCACATCTAAGCCTAGTCCTACTCTACAGCTAAATTTTATTTTATACATCTACACTTAATCCTATTTTACACTTAAAGATAATGATATACAGCCTCTAAACATGTTCCTGTTCTATGCCTAAACCTATACTATGCCTAAACCTAATCCAGTACTACACACATACCTTATGCTAAACTACACATAATATAATCCTATATTAGCTATAAACTTAATCCTATAAAACACCTAAATTTAATACCTACATTACACCAGAACCTAATTCTATACCATATATAAATCCAAGTTTATACCTAAATCTAACCCTGCACTACACCTTCACCCAGTCCTATACCACACATAAACTTAAACTTACACATACACATAATCCTGTACCACACCTAAATCTAATCCAAGAAACATAAAAACATAAACTTTTACTACACCTAGACCTAAGCCAAGTCTACATCTCTCTCTCATTCTCATTTCTGTCTCTCTCGGTCTCTCCCTTTTTCTCACTCCCTGTCTCTTATCATATTTATGGGGGTTTTCATCATTGATCTCTATGCTATCAATATTATGCTAACCCTACCTTATACTACACTTATACCTAATCATATACTAGACTCAAATCTATCCCTATATTACAGCTAAATCTATACTACACGTATATAAAACCTAATTCTTTGCAACACTTACACATATTTCTATACCACACAGCTTTATTTCTTCTTTCCGTGAAAGTTCGTCTTTCATATTTTTCTTTCACTAAGCAGATATTTCAGATTTAGAATTGTGTCTTTTTGTAATGTCTAAAATTGCTCATTTAAAACTGGGTTTATATTTATATAGGCTGCCCTGCAGAACTAATGTCACCTTTGATATAGATGAGCAAAAAAGTAAAGTCTAGAAAAATATCTAGAAAAAAAGTCAAAATAATTGTTGATTATCAACTCAGTCTCACACTAAAACTGTGAGAAAAATCTGTGCAGTGAGGTCAAATTCTTCCAAGAAAACTCTTTCAAACACACACCACAATTATTGCCCGAGATAATGGTGCTTGTATAATGACGTGATTTTCTATAATTCATTTATGCATAATGACAATGTTTATGTCCTTCCTAAAAGAAAACAACATTCATATAGTAGTAGGGGCTCATAGTCATGTAAGTATAAATGCAATAATAAATATTTAATTGTTTGCACATGTTCTTCCTAACAAAAACTGAATCATTAAATTCTCTTCCTTCTCTCTCAGTCTCCTTCATTCTTTCTTTCTTTCTTTCTCAATCAGTGGGGCATGCAGGCTCCTCAGAGTGCCATCATACCTGCCTTTCCTGCCGAGGCCCATCAGAATGAGGGGGAGAGAGAGAGCGTGGAGGGAAGGAGGGATGGAGGGATGGAGCGAGGGAGGAGCTGCTGATCTCCTATCACGCGTTCAGAAGAGCGGAGCGGGCGGAAGATTGATGACACCCTCCGGAAGAAACAAAAGATGGGCGCATGGCGGGCAGCCGCTCATGAGCCCTGATAGACTCGTCTCTTAATAAACATCACTGATATGTCAGCCACGCCGTGTTTCACTCAAAGCAGCTCACTGCACCGGGGAGAGAGCCAGAAACACTCTCACACACTCACACACTGCAAACACACATACACAGCAGACCCACACTCCAAATATGAATACACAGTGGAGGGGCATTCTGCATATTTCTGGGCCTTGTGCAAAGTCTCTGTGGACCCCCTTTACAAGTTTTAAAAGAATTACAACTACAGATAAGCCTATATGAAAAAAAGATATAGTCTTGTCTAGTCCTGTCTCACTGAACATTAAAAAAGTGGCATTAAATTTGCTTGGTTCAAATGTCTATAAAATTCCTTCATGAAAAAATAAATATTGGCAAAATAAACAGGTAGAGACTTTTACATACACTGAAAAATATTGTAAGTGTTCTCTCTTGGGCACACCTTCACTGGATATAAATGTGACCAATGCTGCTGATAGAAAAGCACAACAAACCTGGAAAGCGGAGTATGTTCCCATCGAGTGCATTGGTTCGTTCCAATTCATCAGCAGCAACGGGTTATGAAAACATATACTAGACAAATACAAATGATACTGGGCTGCCATAAGTAGAAGCTGTGGCTAATCAAACACATGGATATACACCTACCGGTCAGTTATATAGCTATTTCAATATTGTTATTTTATGAAGTGCCTTTTGCACAGCACACCCACATGCACATACAGAGTCAGATGAAGACATACTATCATAAAAAAAATCTAGGTATCTCTACATTAAATCAGCTTTTTGCAGTGGACTGATGATGATTATTACTTGCTCAGGGTTTCTGGGCAGTCCCAGCATATGTCTGACTCTGCTGCTTATAAACAGAGTTTAAATAAATTATACCCTCAGGCAGCAACTTGACTGCTGAGATGTTTTATAATAAAGTTATTATATGAGAATTCACACCTGTGGCCAAGGCTCGTCAATTTTCACGATCAAAATAAAGTTTAATGATAGAAAGTGTGCTTCTTTCTGCACCACATTAAGATACTTAGAAACAGATATATGACGGTTATTCTGTAAAACCAAAAATAAGAGTTAATTGGGGAAGTAACGTTGCACAAGATAAATAACTGCATATATTTGAAAGTGCATCTGTATGAAGCCATGAGCTACAGTATAAACAGAAGGAGCATGATTTGGGAGCAGGAAAACGCTTTCATAGCTCATTTTGGAGACATAAGTGTGAAGAATTCACCAGAGAATGGTGGATATGTGACATTATTTCAGATGGCAGGGAGATAGTAGAGAGAGATGGTAGAATCCATAGAGAAACCAAACAGCCTACAAAAGAAGAAGGAGAAGAGGGGGTAAAAAAATGAAAACATTTTACTGCAAACTCTGCCAGTTTTATGGAGTCTACTATTTACAATATTCTGTATTTTCACAGCAAAAAACGGTTGTATCTGTCACAATTCTATCTCCCAGACTCGCCCTCTACACTGTATAATGCCTTGTTAAAGCCAGCCGTGTGTGAAATGGTGTTTTGAAATAAATGAAACCGACCAGGAAGAGCCAGAGAGGGGGGAATATTGCCGTGTCAAACTGACAGGCAGGCAGTGAGAATGTAACAAGTGCCATCATCTTAAGGAAAAAGCGGATTAAATAAAAAACCCTGCGCATCTCTCCCTGGCTCATATTGACACGTCGACGCCAGGGCCATTCTTCATTGTCTCATCAAGACAAGGCATTATGGCGGAGCATCAGATATAGAGGCCCTAGCGTAAAAATGTTGGGTGAAGATTTTACCCCCCTCCTCTTCTTTTCCTTTATGTGGATTTCCCACAAACCCCAGCAACCCATAGAGGGAGAGGAGCTGTCAGGCATAGTTTGAAAAGGAAGATTTGGAGAAAGTTTTACAGGAAAAAAAACAAAAAACAAAACAAAAACTGAGACCGACACACACTGTCTGACTCTTTTTGCCCGCCAATATGTATTGAACTCCTCCACCCCCCTCCACAACCCCCAGAGGCTGCTCTGATGTCTATCCCGCTGGTGACCCTGTGACCTATGTATTGTTAATCAGTGAAATTTGTCGGCAGCTCAGATGAAGCTGTGATCAACGTTTTAGCAAAAATTCTCCTAAGGCAAAGTGCCATGCTTGACACCCTCTTTCATCCCTCATCTGTTAAATATCACACTCCTAGCAAATGTGACAGTATTGTGAATCAATGCCACCAGAGATGGAATAATTGGACCTCTTCTCTTTAAAAGGCCCATTTTTTTTCCTTTTCACACAAATGGCTCATTTTTATAACCACAATGCACAGCGACCTCTTCATCTGCTTCTTTTAAAGTTGCAACTGCACACACATACACACACGCATACATAAAACCACTCAAGCCCACAAAAACAAAGCCCAACATTATTCTTTTCATATGTGGAAGCGGGTGGAAGCGGCTGGACAGCCTGGTAATTAGACAGAGAAAATCATAGATCATGTCTTTAACCTGGAGAGCTTGTATATCTTTAGGGGTCGTTAATTTTAAAAGAGCACCATTAACCTGGGGTGAGGTGAAAAAAAGAGAGTGAGAGAGGGCAGAGCTTTATAAAACAAACGCATGCAGATGTGACCAGGGGGATGGGAGGGGGATGAAAGAGAGAGAGAGAGAGAGAGAGAGAGAGGGAGAGAGAGAGAGAGAGACGGATGGCTAGCTGCGTACTTTCCTCTCCTGCTCTCTGACTGGGCCCTGATCCTTTGTTAGGTGTGAGTGTAAATCATTAAAAATCCCCAGCTGTGGGAATTGCACAATGATGTAAACCAGTTGTTTAAACCCCAAACTCCTCGGCATGAGTATGAGGCGTCAGCTGCAATGCTGTCACATCAAAGGCCCACTCCCAAATTTAACACCCCCGTCCCTCCGCAAACAAGATGCATTTTGTAGTGCAGACATTTGTTTCAAAAAGAGGCCCTGTTGATTGGGAGTGAGAGACTGAAGTGAGGGAAATTAAAACTTGATGACTTTAAACATGCCCTTGGTGCAATAACGCCTTTGCAGTGAATCAATTCTGCCAAAAGAGACTCAATGCAGTTCTAACAGGCGGAAAAACACTACAGTATAATGCATTCCAGTATCTCTGCATACTACTGCTTCTTAATTACACCATGCTACACTGCAGTGTATTTGCAACAACTAGCAGGTTACAGTCATTATATCAGATCTCATATACATATGTTGCATATCTTTTATGCAGGGGGAGAACATTTTAGGCCTTTAGAGGAGGCCTAATGATTTCTGGGAACTAAATAATGCATGACAATAATTATGTGTTTATTTTTATTCAATAGAAACATTCTTGAATTTAAAACTCCACAAGTATTACAGCACTAATCCTTGTTCCTTGTCCAGAAAATGTAAATGGAAACACAAGGGTTAAATTATTAAAAGGCCAAGTGGAAAATTGTCCAGTCAGAAATAGTTTTTCTTTGTGGTATCTGGGTAGATATAGCTAAGCGAGCTCTTCTAAAAGAATCATCCTTTTTGATCTTCAACTGGTGGGACCCATTTCATGAGACAAAACATCACTCTAAGCCTTCTGGAAGCGCAAGATATGTCACAGACTGAATATGATTGGCAGCCTAATCAATCGGTTGTTAGAAATAGAAAAACATGGTGGTAGCTCTACACCAGAACTGCTGAAATATGCTGCTAATATGAAATATAAGCTAATATGTCTATTACAAGCTTCAGGTAAAACATGGGCCCTCAAATGTCTGTGTTTAATCTAGAACTGCCTTTTTCAGTTTTATCTCACCCTAAACAGTGCAGCAGCTACACAGGTGCCAACAAATTTTCTGTTCAGCCTTAAACAATGCAGCAGCCTTCTGGTGACTAGATGTGCCAGCACCATTTAAGGCGGAAGACATTAACCTCAGTCTTGTCAGAAAGTGTCCATGTGCATTGCTGATTCTTCCATTTTGGACCTATTGACCTGATAAATAAAATAAATCTTCTAATTTATTGTATAAAACATTGTTTATTGTGGAGTTATGCACACAGAGAGCTGGTTAAATCCAAATATCACCAAAGTTGTTTTACACAAATGTTGTTTTATTATTAAAACAGCACTATGTAAGATTTGTTAAAATTGAAAGAAATTGCATTACTGAGTCAGGAAAAAAACAGGTGTTTGTGACATGCTGGGAGTCACTCTGTAAAGCCTGAAATAATGATTTAGAATTAAGTAAGATGTGGAGTTTTTCAGACTACCTCATACATCTTTATACATTCATGTGCAGGCTTAAAAAGAAAGTTTGGTGACCTTCAAGTCTCAAATGCAAAATCAACATTATACTGATGAAGATATGATAATAATATCAGACATTTACGTGTCTTTCACCAAGGTTTGATTGAATTCTCTTTGAATGCTTTTTAATGTGGTTGCAATCATCAGATTCATCCACTCACAGAAGGGGTCTGAACCACAACGAATGTTACAAACTGTTCTGTTGCACATTGCATGCAATTTCCATCAGAGAGGTCTCCAAAATCCTCAAATTCTATAGAGTGCAGCTTTAACTTGGCTTGTAAATCACAACAAAAAATATGACTCTGAAATTAGGTTAAAATGACTAAAATCATTTAATGTGTCATCTTAAGAAGTGTTTGACCCAACACTTAAAACACATAACAGTTACATTACTCTACTTAACTGACATTTCTGTTATTTTTGCTTACACAAATAACTCACAAATAACTGACTTATAAGTAGCTTTTATATCCTCATTTACATAAATGTAATTCTAGTTATCTTTCCAAAACATTTATGTCTCGTTGAGGGTAATCTGAACCAATCAAACCCATTTCTTGCGAAAATGCTTTGACTGAAGGAAAAGAAGCAGTTCAAATTTCACAAGAAATGCTAACATATGAAAATTATTGGTTCCTGGGACATTCTGTGTTCAGGAATGCGTACATTTCTTTTGAGAAAATTCCAGGATGCATGAGGAATCTGAAATCTTAAAGAAATATTCACCATGATTACTTATTTAATCATTTCCCTACAAAATGACAGACTTCTATTAAGGAATGTCACAAAACATATCGCACATTATATGAATGACATGATATTAGTGGCTGCAAGTCTAAAACCAAAACATGCCTTAAAACTGCAGGTCTAGAACTGCTGCTGGCTTTCTGCAGATGGATGTATCTCCAAACATGTCTAACTAAAGAAATCGCCGTCCGCTGAGAGACCCTGACCCCCTTCTTTAACTGGTCACTGCTCAGTGCTGTGTTTCTGAGGGAGTATAAATATTTTTTTCTTCGTCCCTGCTCAGCGAGCGGTTGGTTTGATACTTCCCCTGAGTTTACAGCCCTGCAGTTCAGCAGAGAGAACCCAATAGTCCCAGTGGGAGGTTGCGCAGGAGGCTGCTGATTGCTGTTTGGCCTTTTCTGTCCTCCAGCCAGGCCAGCATGTCACATTCAAGAGGTTTATTTTCCTACATCAGAGACCAACGGGACCATTCCTCACCCAGCCAGTGCAGGCCCGGCATCAAGGGATCATTTAGAGGGGCACTGTCCCACTAGCTCCATCATCATGCCCCCGTAAACAGTACATCTAACCCTTACGCATTACTTTGCAATGGAACTATACAGATATACACCTCTCAACTTCCTTTGTTTCTTGTCATACTCATCATTATTTCTTAATGTTGATGCCTTTAAATACACAATGTTTTCCACATGCAGAGTCATAGTTACAAAAGCTTTGTAGTCAGCAACATAGTTTGCTTGTTAGCCAAAAGTGGTCACTTTACCATCACACCTATATGCACTTGTTGGCCACATTCCATTCCAAAACAGTATTATTTGAGTTGTGGAGTTACATCCCCTTTGTGGCTATAATAGCCTTTAACTTTTCTGGGAAGTCTGTTAGCAATGGGTATGGGTTGAAACATCTCAGGGGTGTCCTCATTCTTTTAACCATACCATGTGTTTTAGTGTCCTCCTTTCCTCCACTGTAATAATGGAAAAAGTGCAATCAGTGGTTGCAGATGTGAGGATGGCCTATATTGAGGAGGGGTGGGGGGGATGGGCGCAACAAAATGATGATGAGGATGCCAACAAAAAACAGGTAGCCAGTGTCATCCATTGAAAGATATCTAGTTAAGCTAATAAAATGGGGGAATTCTTTTAGTATTAAATTAAACAATATGAGATCAATAAGGCTATATTACATGAACAGACTGGCTAGAGAAAAAAGATTCTATACAATATTATAAAAAAGTTAGATTTTTTTTAGGATTTATGGTTCTAAATATAACCATTGCTTTTGCAAAGGACCACTGAAGAACATTTTTAAGTGTGAAGCTAAATAACATTTTTGTTAATAAAAAATACAACAATTAAATAGTGGACATGTTTTTACCACCATATTTCTAAACCCACCACCCCCCTTGATTTATTTAGTTATTTTTTAAATTTGCACCCCTGTATATAAGCAACTGTTTACAGCTTATCTGTGAAAGCAGAACTAAGTTGGCCATAGAAATATAAAAAATTACTATTGACTGCTGAAACCACACTCCTCTTCGCCATGATAATAGGTAAGGTTCATTAACAAGCTGAAACTTGTTTCAGAAGTGCCAAGGCTTCAAGGGATGTTCATGTCCACCTTTTAGTCAAAAACTTCTGAAAGCACATAAACACTGTATTATTCCTAATTATGTTTTTTGTGTGTTTTATTATTATTATTTGTACTGTGACTCAATCCCTTCTAGTACAGAGGGGTTTCTGTGGACATAGCAGGAGAATTGATGTGTTCGGCTAAAGCAGCATGTCTCTGTGCTGGAAGACAAAGCAGCCCAAAGGAGGTTGAACAGGATTAAGTTGTTTGAAGTGAGAAGCCCCTGACTGAGACCACAGTAAACAGCATCCATTCAGTGGCTGTACCATAGCATTCATCACACACGGCCAACAGTCCCTCGGGCACTCCCACATATGCACACAATGCCATGACACATGCATGTCCAAAACACAACCAACACAGTGAAACCCACACAATAAGTATGTACCCACAAACAATACCATGATACATCCACATAAGCACAAATGCGCAACACATAACCCATAAAAGCACACACACTCTTAAAAAAGGAACAGGGTTTACCTTGAGCACTTGCTGTACACATACAGTATATGTGAAAGTGCCTAAATGGCAAGAGAGAGAAAAGAAACTTCAACAGTGTATTTTTCTTTTACAGATAGAGAACTGTAATCATACTCCTTGTTACTATCCATTTCAACTCTAAAGATGGATATTTACACAATTATCTACAGTTTAAGCAAAAAGCTTTCATCACATAAAGACATTTACTTTTAAAACAACTAAAAGCGATTTAGCTCATTTGGAAATTAGTCATACACAGTTTACAATATTAGTTCTTCATTTTGAAGGCAGGCCAGCACTTTTACATCTAGAAGGGACATACTTTAACAAACTCAGTGGTTTATGTATATATATATATATATATATATATATATATATATATATATATATATATATGTATATATGTATATATATATATATATATATATATATATATATATATATATATATATATATATATATATATATATATATACATATATAAGCCCTCACAGTGCTTACCATACTGCCCCCTGCTGGTTAGTCTACAGTCCAACATCAGACCTGAGAGGAGAGAAAAAAAATAATTATGGTGCCTAATTTATGTATAGTGTGAATTTCAATCTGTTATAAGAGAAACTAAGGCTGAAAAGCAAAAACTCCCTAAGAGCATGAGGAAGAAACAATGACAAGTTCAAAATGAGTGTAGGGCGGGATTACGACTTGCATAAATTGGAGTTAATGGTGGCTTTGCACTTATGATGTTGGGCTGTTTATTAACTGAGTCTCTGACTGAGCTGCAAAGAGCATATGAAAAAGCATCAACTTGCTGAATGCTTTGATTTAAAAGAACTCACAGGAGACACAGAAACCTGCCAAAGCAACAACACATGACCCTAAAAACTGATACATGCCCAAATTTGCCAAGTTTTTTCCATCTATGAAGAGGATGAGAATGATCCACCACCCAAATAGTACCTACTCTGTGAGAGTCAATGCGGGGTCCTGACCACTGAAGAACAGGGAAAAAGGGGGCTAACAAAGTATACAGAGAAGTAGATGAACTACATTCTGTAATTATAGAACTACAAAGTACACATATATAGTAAGTGGAGCTGATAAAATCGATTATTTCATATTGCTCCCTCAGTGAAATCTGTCTTTCATTCAAAAAAAAATTTGTTTGATATGTTGAATGTCACTTTTAATGAACGGCAGGAGCTGCTCCTACTTTTGACCTAGAAACATGATTTGGTGGAGCTAATTAAGGTCTAAAATGAAAAGCAGTTAGGAAGCATTAATTAGGCAAGCTCCCTTCATACGTCTCTCCGTCATTAATATTCTCCATTCAAAGCTTACCCTGTAATTGATATTGTGAAACATTATCTGGTCTATCTAAATCAAATGAAAACAGTTAATTGGCAGAGGTATTGCATTCAAGGTCCATCATTAAGAATTACATTCTGCAAAAACTCTTTATTCATTACTTTTCATGAGGAGGTAATTGAATTCCTGATGAAGAATTTGTGCTTTTTTAAATGGTCTTTTTCAATTAGAGCCCCTTAATTGAAAATATTTTTTCTCCCCCCCAATCCAATAGCTCCTTACACTGGAGGAAAATAGTTCAGTATAAGGCAGCATTGACTCCTGACACATGTCAGACATGTTCCCTTCACACACTGCTGTATGTCAGCAGAATCACAGTTGAAGCCGTTTAATATGACTGACTTTGACAGTGTCAAAACAGAAGGGTGCAAGAAGCCGTCGTGTTATGGCATCTGAGTCGATTTTAACAGACATGTGGCTAATATGGCTGTACACGTAATGTTCTGTCAAAGAGCAAACAGTTCAAATCTGATAAGATCAATTGAATGATGTGTGATAGAAACATATAAGGACATGCCCAATGTGCTCTATGAAACACTCATTGAGGAAAAGAGATATTCAGAGACATATACAATATTCAGAAACAATAATGTGTGTTCCTCTGTTTGTGAACTGTATGTAAAAGATGCTGTGCTAGTGTGTTTGCGTGTGTAGTGGTGTTACTAGGATTTTATGGGGCCAAAATAATAATAATAATAATTTATAGGCTTCTCCATATAATAATTATCCTAAATGAGTAAAAGAGACAATGTAATTTGTTTGTAATGATGAGATGCGCTCAAGGCATTTCACTAAATCCACTAGCATTTAAAGCTAATCAAAATGTTTCCTGGGGCACTGGATCTCTATAAAGAGATAAAAACACTGAAAACAGTAACACATTGAACGTTTACTTGATTTAAATTTGAATAAAGTGAATTCAAGTAATCACTTCTATCAGTGTTTCATCTCATAAAAGTCATAAGCACACAAGCAAACTCTATATAACATAAGAATCAATAAGAATAAACATAAATACAGTAACAAGCATCCAGAAATGCTTGTTTTCAAAAAGTATCATAGTTGTATGTGTACATAGTTATGACTGCATTTAGAAGAATCATGGGTTGGTTCTAGACTGTGGTTCCAGACATCTTATTCAGTTTAATGACTGGCAAACCTTTAATGATAATCAAACCTGGTATTAGATGATAACTACAATTAACACTGGGCTTCCTCAATGAGAGTTAGAATACAGCCAACACATTGGCACAGTAGTGCAGTGGGTAGTGCTGTCGAGAAGGGTCTGGGTTTGGTTCCCCGACTGGGTGATCAGGGTCTTCTCTGTGTGGGGTTTGCATGTTCTTCCTGTGTCAAAATGGGTTTTCTGTGGTTTCCCCCATAGTGTGGATGTATATGTGTGCTGGCCCTGCGGGGGACTTGGCAGCCTGTTCAGGGTGTGTTGTGTCCAATGATAGCTGGGATACACTCCAGCCCCTCGTGACCCAGAAGGATAAGCCATTAAGAAAATCTGTGTGTATACTACAGTACTCTACATACGCTAACTTAAATAAACATACACAGATGACGCAGACTAAGACACACTTGGGCACACTACAGGAAGGTAAAGTGTAAATAATATTTTTTTTTTTTTTCTGCAGAAAAGAGGGGTTCTCTGGTTTTCCCCCCACGGTCCAAAGACTTGGAGAAAAAAGGAGGACAAGGAGCTAAATACACACGAGCATATGCACACTTGAGTTCTGTAAGTGCATGTGGGTGTTTATGTCCTTGGAAGTGGGCTGGGAAGGATCTATTATAGCTGACCTTATCATAAGCATCTTCGGAGGTTAACAGCTATTAGTGATCGAGGTCAGGTGTCACCAGCCACTCAAAACACATGACAAAGAACTATGAAAAAAAAAACACATAAAGGGCCATGCCCCACTACAGCGAACAGAACAGAAAATAAACCCTTTCTCACCATCTATCAAAAAGCCATAGCATATAGCACCCCTAAGCCTTCATCATTCACATCTGAGTGCAGTTATTTATGTGCTGGAGCAACAAGGACAATGCAAGTAATTGGTATTGCAAAATGTTGGTAATGAGCACTGTGCAAAAACGACTACAACAACAGATGAAAACTTCAGGTGGATGCTACTACTGTTTTTAGCTATACAATGCCCTTTCATCCATTTTTATGGATAACAGTATGTCAGAAACCATATGAGTAAGATAATTTAAGATTATTTAACAACCTGATGCAATGTGAAGCAAGTGTATTATGACATTAGCCGTGAACAATAGCAATAGGTATTTACGTTTTCTAAGTTTTTGTTGGCTACATTGACCTTGTAGCTCTAGCAGAAAAATGAAAAAGGCAACCTTTTGATATCACATATGTTTTAATCAGTTTAATCTACATTTGGGTTAAAGGGAGAAAATTGTGAAACATTTGTATGTGTGTCCACACTTGTTTCCTCACTCTAATAATTATAAAGTAATGAAGAATAGCATGTTTAACAATAGTGAACATATGAGGTTCAGTCTGGCCTGCAACGATCCTGCTGTTGTAAAATTTTTTCTTTACAGGGATCGATTGATTTATGTATAGCAATAAAATGTCTGCATGAGGAGCTCATCATCAGCAACTAACGGATATCAAACTCAAGAAGAAACCTTCACCACATTTGCCTCTGTCTCCATTTTCTGGAGCATCTGGAGGCAGATAAGCTGCTCTTTCTTTTTGTGTGAAGTGCTCAGTGCTGAGTGTTCTGAGAGTGTGTGACTGAGGTTTCAGAGTCTGAGCTGCTCATAATGATGAATATATAAGCCAGATGTGATGGTAATAGTTTGGTATAAGGGAAGCTTATTATACCCTCCTGGTTAGCACTGTGCAAACCATATGCCTGAATCATCACACATAAGCTTTAAACTATAGCTTTTTAAGTAATCTCAAAAAGACTTGCTTATGTGATTATTTAAATTAAGTTATTTTAAACATAGCTTAAAATAGCAGTAGAAGCCTTCTTGACGCTGTCTTCCTTGTGTCTAAGTTTATAAATAACAGTATGCTGTACAAAAACCATGTCTGTTTGAAGTGTTTGTCTATGTGACTACACTGGGAGTAAGGGAGAATTTGTGTTCATTTTTGGCTGAAATATTCCTTCAATTGAATTCTCTGAATGTTGAATGTTCTTAGAAGGTTTTCCTTTTGAGTCTCCTCTCAGTGTTTCTTCTTCATGCTCTTAGAGAGAATTTCTTAACTTTAAGTCCTTCATGCTCATTGATGCTTATTAGAAAGCTACTTTTGGACAATTCAAGATTCAAGAGTTTTATTGTCATGTGCACAGCAGAACAGGCAGTTGCACTGTACAATGAAATTCTTACTTTGCTGTTCCTCCATTCACCATATATACTCTTAAGAGAATAAAAAAAAGAAAATATAAGAATAACTCTAAAAAACAGTAGTAAAAGGTAAAAGCAAAAAGTGTACAGTATGTGCAAAGTTGAAATAAAATTAAAGTTACATGTGCGTATGTGCAAATAAGTGTAGCAGCTGTTCATAAAGTGCATCAAGTGACAGATGAAAACAGATGTAAACAATCAACAGTAAACAATATTACTCTGTGCAGTAATAGATGTAAACAGTATTGTTCTAACAGCAGCAGTACAGTGCAGGTAAGGTACAGTTGTTGAGTGCAAGGTTAAATCAGTTCAGATTGGGAGGGATTGGGATGTGTACCGTAGAAAGCCTCATGCAAATAAAATTGATATGAACTCACAATTTTAGTGACAGTTATAGTGTGCTTGGGAAATTCAGCCTTGGAGATGAATAATAAACCTCAAAACTTGATCCCCCTTCTTTGTATGCCTACATGTAAACACCCTGTCTTATTTTCTCTGTTTCTCCAATTAAATCAATAAACTGCAAGCATATTTCTCAAAGCCAAGCAAAGATGAGATGGAAGGGGATGTTTTTTGCTGCTTGATGGTCACACAGTCCAGCTGGAGCAACGTCATTGTGATGTCGCGGCCCTGCAGGATGGGAATCAGCTTAATAAAGTGGCCCGCAAGCACTCCGCTAAGGGATTTATGTCAACCTGAGGGTGTGACCTCCAGCAGCGTGCTGTGAGGATGTGTGACAGCAGCACCGGAGCTTCAGCGACTCAGTCACGGCGGGAGGGGAGAGGGAGGCCTGCAGACTGAAGCCCACAGCCTGGCACACTGTCTCTCCCAAACACACACCACACAAAGCACGCTCACATCTGATCTGACATCGCCACTGCTATTCTTAACCATACACTCCTGTGGCACTTCTCCACTGGCACTGTGTGTGTGCTTGTTGGGAGGGCAGGAGCAGAGAAAAAGAAAGCAGCGGGAGGGAGTTAAAGGGAGAGTGCAAAAGACAAAGAGAAAGAGATAGAGAGAGAAAGAGAGAGAGAGAGAGAGAGAGAGAGAGAGAGAGAGAGAGAGAGAGAGAGAGAGAGAGAGAGACAGAGAGAGAGAGACTGAGAGAGAGCGAGAGCAGGAGAAGACAATTAGAGAGAAAAGGAGAGAGAAGCAGAAAGAAGAGATATGGAGTCAAAGAGAGAGGAAGAGACAAAGGAGAGGACAACAAGAATAAGAGAGAGAGAACATGGCAGGGATGGAAAATGAAATAAAGAAAGATAGAAAGAGTGAATGGAGGTCTAAGGGCTTTTGCGGCTCGTGGCTGTTGTTTCACTGAGGCACATCTGACATTCTCAATGGCAAGGGGCAAGGAAGAGCTGTTATCTCTCTCTCTCTCTCTCTCTCTCTCTCTAGCCTCTGGGCATTTGATCTACACATCTGTGTGGGCTCTCCACCTCTCTGCCACAGCTGCTTCCAAGACTCCAACAACCATCAGCATCAGCATACATACTGCAGCATCAGTGATACATACTGTTATCACTATAATCATGATATATCACTATCAGCATCACTATCAACAGCGTTACTACCAGAACCAGCATCACTATTAACATCAGCATTAGAATCACTTTCATATCATCATCATCACGATCAGCATTAGCATTACTATCAAAGTCAGCATCACTATAAATAGCATCACTATCAGCATGATTATCAGAATCAGCATCACTAACACTGTCAGCATCCATTTCATACCACTACCATCATCATCAGCAATACCATCAGCACTAGTTGTCACTGTCACTGATGCTGATGGTAATATTCATGATGATGCTAATGGTATTGGGCCATCAGCACCACTTTTAGCAACAGCATCACTATCAGCATCACCATCCTCATTAGCATCGGCATCACCATTGCCATTGCCATCACAATCAGCATTATTATCATTATCAGCCTCAGCATCATTATCAGCATCATTATCGGCATAATAATAAGCACCAGCATCAACATGAGCATCAGCATTACTATCAGTACAGGCATCAGTCTCAGCATCACTGTACTTCAATGTTGGTAACTCAGTGCCACTTTCCTTGAGTTAACTAAAGGTAAATGTAGCATGTAAGAGCCGAACACTTGACCGTGTTTATGTACAATTATGTGTGTGTCTGTGTGAAAGCCAGTGAGTGAAAGAATTTGTGTGATTGTGTGTGTGAAGCTGATGTGTGCTGACACTCGACAGACAGCTGTTGTAGCTGAAGGCCAGCTGTCCACTGCAGGCTGAAAATGTGAGAGAAACCACAGGGCACATGCAAATAGTGTGAGAAAGAAGCTTCCAGAACAACAACACTGAAACTACCAAACCTTAGTGCATCAGACTTATATAACTAGTCAAATAATGTCAAATAACTAGTAAGTGTATGTTTTTGTGAAAGTTTTCACATATGATGGCAAATGGATTTCTGATGTCTTTAAAAGGAGTTTTACATACTGTGAAACAGGGGTATAGAAATAAATAAATCCAAAGCTAACAATCCATCTGCTTCAAATTAGTTAGAATCAATGCTATTTAATCAATTGTAATGAAAAATATATGACACAAAATTTATTTTGTGGTCAAAATAAATTTGCAGTTATTTATGTATTATTTGTTATTTCCCAAAAAGAAAGTCACCACATCTTAGAAAAAAAAAACTTCCCAAACCATTGTTTTTAAAGTGCATAGGCTATACAGAATCAAATTGGAGCTAGTTCTAAAGGCCTACATACTAATTAAAAGAAAAAAAAAACAGTTTAAAAAAGATTGTTAATAGATTTGTTATTAGTGTGTGGGCCATTTCAGTCCAAAATGATAAATCAAAATGATAAAACCAAATGCTTGGTGTAATATTTTTAATACTGTGCTATACTACTGTGTGTACTTAGGGTACACACGCACACACACACACACACACACACACACACACACACACACACATACATTTTCTAAATCGCTTATCCCTCCAGGTCGCGGTGGGGTGCTGGAGCCTATCCCTGTGGTCATTGGCCGGAAGGCAGTATATACCCTGGACAGGTTGCCAGTCCATTGCAGGGCAGACAGACAGACAGACATATACATCCACACACATAATCACACCTAGGGGCAATTTAGCATGTCCAGTTGGCCTGACTGCATATCTTTGGACTGTGGGAAGAAACCAAAGGATCCAGAGGAAACTGACACAGACACAAGGAGAACATGCAAACTCTACACAGAAAGGACCACGGTCACCATACTTATTCTTGAACATTTTAAAACAATTATGGAATGATATTTGAATCAAATCGAGATAACATCTTGCATTTTAATGAATTATTTCCAAAATATTCAATCAGTTTTACAGATTTATACCCCTGCAATAATACTGTAGGTATTCAGCACATTCAGCAATAAAGCACTTAGACAAAATGTACAATTGCATGTACGCTACAGTTCACAAGTTTAGAATCACTTTTCATATTAATAATTCTGATTACTTTTTAAATAATAATCTTTAGTAGGTTAAAATACTATAAGTTAGAAAACACAAAGGTTTTTAACACATCTTATTCTATATTAATTTTTTTTGAGAAAGACTAAAATGTCTGAAATTGTATGAAATGATAAATAATATATTTATTCGTAATAACATCTTAATTGTCACAATTGGTTCCTCCCACTCCCCCATGTGCCTCGTTTACTTCCCAGTCGTCTACCTGTTTCTCTGTTTTGATTTTCACCGTCCTCCCCCCTTGTTTTGTAATTCCGCCCCTGATTGTTTCCACCTGTTTTCCACCTGTGTCTTGTGATCCCTTGTGTTATATAAGCCTCATGTTTGCTCTGGTCTGTGTTGTTCTTTGTTTCTATGCTTGTTTGACGTACTGTATGTATGTGCTGTTTGTGTTGGATGTTTTGCTTGTTCTGTTTGAAGTGGAGTCTTTGGATCCTGTGTTTATTTCATTATGTCTGAATCTCATTCTCTCCGTATTGGCTCATTGACCCTGGACTGTTTCGACTACGACCCTGGATTTGCCCTCAATCTCAACGTATGTGTCCACCTCATCACTCCACATTACATTAATACATTATCTTCCTGGGATCTGACAACCATATTTCAAGTATTTTGAAATATATTTTCATTAATATTATACATCAATACTGTACAGCCTTCTTTGTCATTATGGAATATCTACACCTGTATTCATCATTATGGACACAAATAACATTTCTTCCATTTGTTCTTCCTAACATTTCTTTTCTTAATAATTAGTTAAAATCTGTGAAGTTGGGATTTTAGCTTTGAAAAGTTCATTCAAATAATAAGTTGACAAGGCATAAAGCGCAGATTCTTGTTCTGTTAAATTACAATTAAGGTCTTAAAAAAGCTCACAATTTTAAGGCAGCACAGCAAGTAACTTTTTAAAGTGTTTATATACACAGAACACGTAGAGTTATTACAGAGTTAAAAAAATCTATATATCTTAAATCTTTAAAAACATTGTCAACAATCTAGCAAACACA
This sequence comes from Pygocentrus nattereri, assembly GCF_015220715.1. Classification (NCBI taxonomy): domain Eukaryota; kingdom Metazoa; phylum Chordata; class Actinopteri; order Characiformes; family Serrasalmidae; genus Pygocentrus; species Pygocentrus nattereri. Next base: position 31,334,975 of record NC_051236.1, read on the forward strand.
AAACTTCCTAAGATGAAAACAAGGTCAGTCTGTTCCACATGAATTTTAAAACCTCTTCTAATCCATATGATAAAAATTAACAGAGGATTTTACAGTTTGTTCTTGCTGGCACATAATTCAGAATATATGAAGTTCAAGTGTTTTTTTACTTTTGTACACATTTCACTTTCTTTCTCATTACACACCTTTGTGCAGAACACTAAACACAGCTCTTCATCTCTAACCACAAAATTCATGATAATCTCTCACAAAATCATTTTCAAAGATAGGGAGAAAATGCATACATTTGGAAATTAGTTAAATGCTCAGGTTGCAGCAGGAAAAACATTTGTTTTTCTCTTTACTTATGTATCAGTTCGGTACTTATGTATTTATGTATCATTTCGCTGGTGCTTGTGACTAGTGACAATAAAGGGCTTCATTCATTCATTTCATTCATTCATTCATTCATTCATCAGTGGAGGAATTAGGAAAAAATAGTCAGCGTCATAAATCTTTTAAAAATTTATTAAATGTTTTTACAGATAAAGTGTCTAATAACTGCAGTAGAAATTCACGTGATAGATATGTTTACTATTTTCATGTCAACATTTCATTTTTAACAGAGTGTCTATGACCTTTGTATCCAGAGGTTCAGTTTGCTCATAATATGGAAGCATTTGCTAAATGTGTGTGGTGTTTGAGAATGTGTACGTGAGCATTTGAGAGACACCATGTCCTAAAACGTTAGTAAGCAATTAAGAAAAACTGTAAGAAAAGCTCACAGAAAACGTGTGTGTGTGTGTGGGTGTGTGTTTTGGAGGGGAGAGGTACCATACGCACAGACACCTCTGCTACACACTGGACCTGTGTGTGGGTTTGAGTGTGTCTGTATGTTAATGGGTGAGTGTATGTGTATGTGAGGGGAGAGTTATTGTGTACACAAGCACATCTGCACTGGACAGGAACAGAAATGTACGTGTGTGTGTGTGGTTCAGTAGAGAGCAGTGTGTGAGAACCCGCAGGCTCCATGAACATTAATGAACTCTACATATGGGAATTCTGCCACTTTCTCTGTGTCGCCATTTTACAGGCCCGTTTGCTTTAATTAAAAGAGCACATTTTAGGGAAATTAACTGTCGTCTTTTGCCCCTGGGTCAGCTCTCACTCAAGCTGTGGTCCGATGACATTTAGTTGATGTGCATGTCTGTGTGTGTGCATTTGTATGGGGGTGGTGACCTACTGAGCTTTGACAAGTTTGAAACGACATGTTTGTGTTTACAATACCCAGTATCAATTATGATATTGTATGTGATATTTCAATCAACATTTCTTTACTTAGTTTAAAGTGATCAAACAGCTGCACTGTTACAATATTTGTTGAATATGATACATTGTTAATAACAATAATAGTAATAATGAGAACAATAATATATTTTTTGATGATTGCTTACACACATTTCAAAAAGCAATGTCTATTCTCAAATGCTCACGTACACATTCTCACACTCCACACAACATTTAGCATAATATATCCTAAGCATTTCTGCTGAATTGCTGCTGGCATATACTTTTATGAATGTAAAAAATAAACTCAGATAGAACAACAGTGTCTAGCCAAACAGTTTCTAAAAGTCCTCTACAGTTTTCTAAATTATGATATCCAGCCTTGGCAGTTCCTGACTCTGACGTTTCTAGATGCTTCTATAACTTGCTGCCTGGTGACCTGCCGATTATATAATTTCAACATTCTGAGAGAATAACTGCTTTTTTTGGATACAGAAGTTATGAATGTGGCAGGAGTCATCAAACAGAGCCTGGATGGCCCTTCAACAGAGTAGCACAGGTCCAAAACACACCAGAGACATCTATTGTTTCTCTCCTTCCTTGTCCCTACATTTCTCTTCTTCCTCTCTACTTCTTTGAGCTGTGTTTTAACAGTTTTTTACGATTGCTTAAGCACAATTTTGAGAACAGGGCTTATTTTGTCCAAAATTTACACACTATTATTTACTAATAAATAATAAAAAACTAATAAATAATCAAATACAATAATTTATGACAAACCCAATTTTGTCACCATATGGTGCACACAGAGTTCATACAATCTAATTCTATGATCTAAAAGTTACAGATAGCTGTGTAATGATATAGTCTGGGTTTGACTTTATTCAGAGATATTGTTAAAGTACATGAATAACCAAACACAACAAACAAGACCAGTATTGCAGTATTTGCTAAAAGTGTGAGGCTAAGAATCAGTTTAGTAGTTCAGTAGTTAAGAGCTGATGTTTTGCTCCTTGAGTGTAAGTTTTTACTAACTATGTGTTATGTCTAATTTTAGCATGTAAGCAACCTTAAAAATTTGTATTCATGAGACTGCAGCTGTTTTAAAACTGAATGCTGGCAGGTAAGGCAAGTAAAAACTTACACTCACCATACATTACTACATAAAGTAAAACATGCATTACACAATGTTAGACACATATGTCTATTTCTCTCTTCTCTCCCTATTTGCATTATATTCATTATATTGTTTTATACACATTGACATTATTTTTTCCTCAGTCTCTCACTGATTCAGGATTGCAGAGAAAAGCTCTGTAATGTCTGTTCTGTTGCAGTCTGAGCTCTGTAACTAATTTTCAAATGTATGCATTGTCTGCTTTTATGTTTGTAAAAGATTTCATGAGATATTATCATGAAAATTGTGGTTGAATTGTGAGATGAAGAACTGTGTTTGTTGTTCTGCAAAAAGAGTGTAAGTAGTGTAATCTTTCAAAATGTCTGCATAATTCAATCACTGAGTTGTAAACAAAGTCCTTCAGAGTAGGTTCAAGTGAAAGTTTATTGTTGTCACTTTTCTTTACGGTGGTGGTGATAGGAACCGGCAGTCACAATGTCGACAGCACAAATAAAGCCATTGTATTTACTATCTAAAACCATCAGTGAACTTAGTGTCAAGTTTGTTTGATTGTAACTGTAAAGACTGAGCTTCCTTAAGGAGAGCCTAGGAAATGGTTACACTAACACACTCACAAACATAAAACCACAATGTCATAGAATTTGTTTATTTGAATTAATTAGCCTTGTTGTTTTAAACAAAAATAAATAAATGAATTAATTAATACTTCCCAAATAAATGGCTTTTTACAGGTCATGATGTTCACTTTTGCACACTACCATAAACCCAAGCTTATTCACTTTCTTTACAAATGGGCAGCTTATAAAGTGTGATTCAAAAATCTGAGACCACTAGTGAAAATGCTTCTATTTGGCATTCCTTTGTAATTTTTAGAAAAAAAAATCATTACAATTCTATTAGCATATTACTTTGAATCACAAGAAAAACTTTAAACTTTTAATATTCAGAAATTCCTACTATTTGATATGTCCTTCTTTTGCTTTGACAACATGCACTCAAGCTGGCGCTCACTCTACAAGTTTGTGCAAAAGCTGTGCAAAATTATTTGATCAACCTGAGAGTCATGTGACCATTAGCTTCATGGTTTAGTTAACGAAAAAAGGCCTCAACATGGCAAGTGTCTAAATTTGCATAGTGACATAAATTTGAATGGTGATACGAAAATTTCCAGATTTTCAATCTCAGAGATCTATTGGATCCCTCTGTACATTTTTTTAATTGCAGACTGAGCTATATTGTAAATGTTACATTTTATGAAGTTAACATATATACAGAACTTGTGGAGTTTTTTTTATAAATGTCTCAGTCTAAAAAAATGTCTAATTCTCAGACGTGAAATGTAATCCATTATAATATTACACATAACTTTATATATTATCTTTATATAATTCTCACCAGTGATTTTTTTTAAACAACAAAAGGGGGGTACTAATTTTGCAGTAACAGTGATGTTTGCGCCTGAAAAGATCAACTTCACAGTGCTGATGGAGACAGGGCCTACGGCAGGCAGCTTCACACTGCACTGACCGTCATTTTTAATAACTATGACAAGTTATCAGATACACTCATCTTCTCCCTAACAATAACGCAGATAAACAGGGGTTTCCATCCAGAGGAATTAGTGCTGAGGGGCCACGACACTTTCTCTCTCCGAACTCATTCTCTCACACACAATGAGATGCACAGCAGGCAATCATGTCCATACAGGACATACACGCCCCTCATCCACTTCCACCTTTTCTCCCAAAGTGCTGCAGAGCTGACAGTTTTTTACAGAATAGAAACACACACTCAATTCTTTTTTTAATTGCCTTTTTCTGGCAGCAACAAAAGGGGCAGAGAGGGTAATTTTAAAATGAGTAAAACGAGCCAGTCCACATAGTAAAAGAAAAAAAAAAATTCTCCACTGAACTGTCCTACTTATTCTGTGTTGGAAAACTTTTAATTCAAATTACCAGTGTAGATTAATTTTCTGATACATAAAGTATTGTTCTGCATACTAATTTGACACACTTTTTTTCTATTGTGAAAAACTGGCCTATTCAAGAAGCTATAATTAACGAAGGATCTTAAGCCTTTTTATTACATGTAGGAGCTTAAAGTGAAGTAATTATGATTTCTGAAGACTAGAGAAAACGACAGTCTCTAAAATGGTCTTTTCTCTGCTTTAGTAGATGGATTCACTTCATTTGGATTGCATTGACCCGATGGACATAATTCACTTTCAGAGAGGCAAACAATGTCTCATATGATCAGTTTTAACATGAGAGTTTAAGGCTTTGCAAGGAGATAGGTAGTGTGACTTGCATTCAACTTATGTCTAATGACATTATGCATATAATAACTTTGTAAAGAACCATTTAAACCTATTTCAGTACAGTTCACCATAGTACAAAAATAGTTTATCATTTAACCTGTAGGATAGGCCTGCATACAGTAAGATAACAATAAATACAGTATTATATAAAAGTCTTAGAAAATTATATCAAAAAATCAATTTATCTACAAATAGGCATTTTATGTTCAGGAAAGCTAAAAATTAGAATAAAAAAATATACATTTTGATTTGATGTCTATCTGTGTTTTGTTTAACCATTTCCAAACCTGTTCTTGAGGAAACTTAATATTTGTGGTTGTCATCAAATTCCTAGTTAGCTTAATCAGTGTTCATTGTATGAATTCAATTTTGTGCAAAAGCTTGGGGCAATGAGAATAAATATGAAAAGAAACATGTGTTCTTCTAACTTCTTAGATAGTCACTGCACTATTGTTTGCTTGTATTCATTCTAATATTGCATGGTGTTTTATGAGCAAGAACATAGCTATACAGCTATTGTCCAAATACATTGGCTTAGGTACCTAAGAATTTTGCACAGTGCTTACTATCCTGTATGGATCATTCTATTGGTTCAACGTGAGGATACGTTCAGACTTTTAAATAACTTGGAATTTAGACTAACATCAATTTGCTTTGAATGGACCTACCCCTTGATTGTGTTTATTCTTCTAAAATAAAAGATTAAACATTCTGTTGTGTCACTACCAAAAGAATCATAACAATACCAATTAATTTTGAGCACAACTTGAAAAAATGCTGTCCAGTTTACAAGTAACAAATATTTGAATTGTAAACACACAGTCAATATCTTTCATAAAGCACAAAACAAAAAATGTGTTTCTGTAGTGGCAATTCTTACACACAAATTTTCAGACTGTGGAACACATTTCCTTCAAAACTTCTCTTAAAAAAAGTATTACTTACTTTCACAGGTTGAAATTTAAACGTTAGAATTTGGAACAGCCACTACCCAGTAGAATGTGCTCTTTAGATGATGATTTTGTATATATTTAGCTTATTACTCTCTCTATTAATGTCTTGGGTTAGAATAGTGTATATATTTTCTTTTAATGTTAGTCATTAGCTTATCTCCTCTATTTGTATGCTCTTTTAGAAATAAAATTACAAATAAATCCATGCAAATAAAACTAAATTGAATTATCCCTTGATCCTACAGTTTACATAATGGCTCTACAGAGTGATTCATTCATGATCTTTCATTCATGATTCATCAATATACATTTATATTTACATTTACAGCATTTAGCAGATGCTCTTATCCAGAGCGACTTACAAGAAGTGCTTTGTCCATCTAAAGAAAGTTTATTTGCTAGTTATTAATAGGTAATATACCATGGCTCTTAGATGTCCACATTGAATAGAATGTATTAGTCCTCATCTAACCCTATGTAATACATATACTAGACCTTAATGAACCCTACAGAAGATATACAATGTACCTTAACCCAGAAAACCACACAACTGAATGCTGCTATAAACTGTAGGATTACTTGTGCCCTATGTAGACAGTTGATTAGACAGTGAAGAAAATAGTGATCTGCTGCCATCTGTACTTGGGAGCTAAGAACTACAACAACAAAGCAAAATCTTGACTTGGCACTGTGGTGTTACCTTCAATGATACACCTTCAGTACCAATAGTTTGGGAACTTAATGTTGCCATTTTCTGTTGAAATTAAGTGCAGTAAGTTGCATTGCGTCCAAGAAAAGGAAAGTTGGTGGTGGAATGAGGAAGTCCAGGAGAGTATTCAGAAGAAGAAGGCAGCTAAGAAAAAGTGGGATAACGAGAGAGATGAAGGAAGTAGGCAGGAGTACTGTGAGGCTAGTCACATAGCGAAAAGAATGGTGGCAAAGGCTCAGGCCTATGATGAGCTGTATGAGAGGCTGGACAGTAAAGAAGGAGTAAAGGACTTGTATCGTTTGGCTAAACAGAGAGATAGAGCTGGAAAGGATGTACAGCAGGTTAGGCTGATAAAGGATAGAGAGGGAAATGTACTAGTGAGTGAACAGAGAGTGGTGAGTAGATGGAAGAAATACTTTGAAAAACTAATGAGTGAGGAAAACGAGAGAGAGAGAGGAGGACAATGGGGGGAGAGATAGTGGATCAGGAAGTGCAGAGAATTAGTAAGGTGGAAGTGAGGGCAGCTTTAATAAGGATGAATAATGGAAAGGCAGTTGGTCCAGATGACATACCTGTGGAGGTATGGAGATGTTTAGGAGAGAAGGCAGTGGACTTTTTAACCAGGTTGTTTAACAAAATCCTGGAGAGTGAGAGGATGCCTGAGTGGAGAAGCAGTGTACTGGTCCCCATTTTTAAGAACAAGGGTGATGTGCAGAGCTGCAGTAACTACAGATGTATAAAGTTGATGAGCCACACCATGAAGGTATGGGAAAGAGTTGTTGAAGCAAGGCGAAGGCGAGAGGTTCAGATCAGTGAGCAGCAGTTTGGTTTCATGCCCAGAAAGAGTACCACAGATGCAATTTGTGCGTTGAGAGTGTTGGTAGAGAAGTACAGAGAAGTTTAGAAGGAGCTACTGTCTTTGTGGATCTAGAGAAGGCATATGATAGGGTGCCAAGAGAGGAACTGTGGTACTGTATGAGGAAGTCAGGTGTAGCTGAAAAGTATGTTAGGGTGGTGCAGGACATGTATGAGGATAGTGAGACAGTGGTGAGGTGTGCAGTTGGAGTACAAATGGTTTCAAGGTGAAGGTGGGGTTACATCAGGGATCAGCTTTGAGCCCCTTCTTGTTTGCAATGGTGATGGACAGGTTGACAGATGAGGTCAGGCAGGAGGCTCCATGGACCATGATGTTTGCAGATGACATTGTAATCTGTGGTGAGAGTATAGAGCAGGTGGATGAGAATCTGGAGAGGTGGAGGTTTGCACCGGAGAGGAGAGGAATGAAGGTTAGTAGAGACAAGACGGAATACATGTGTGTGAATGAGAAGGAGGCAGGTGGAAAGGTCAAGATGTAAGGAGTAGAGGTCGTAAACGTGGATGACTTCAAATATCCTGTGTCAACCATCCAGAGCAATGGACAGTGTGGAAAAGTGGTGAAGAAGAGCGTGCAGGCAGGATGGAGTGGGTGGAGACGGGTGTCAGGGCTGATGTGTGACAAGGATAGCAGCAAGAGTGAAAGGGAAGGTTTACAAGACAGTAGTGCGTCCTGCTATGATGTATGGTTTGGAGACTGTGGCTCTGTCTAAAAGACAAGAGGCTGAGCTGGAGGTGGCAGAGATGAAGATGCTGAGATTTTCGTTGGGAGTGACAAGGATGGACAAGATTAGAAATAAGCAGTTTGGAGGGACAGTGAAGGTGGAGCAGTTTGGAGATAAAACCAGAGAGGCCAGGTTGAGATGGTTTGGACATGTGTTGAGGAGGAATAGTGGATATATTGGTCAAAGAATGTTGGAGATGGAGCTGCCGGGTAGAAGGAGAAGAAGTAGACCTCAGAGAAGGTTTATGGATGTAGTGAAGGTGGACATGGAGATGGTTGGTGTAAAAGTAGAGGAGGCAGTGGATAGGGCAAGATGGAGGCAGATGATCCGCTGTGGCGACCCCTAAAGGGAGCAGCCGAAAGAAGAAGAAGAAGAAGTTGCATTGCGTCAATATGCACTGTTTTGACTCCAGGATTTTTATTTCAGTAACTTTATGTAAAAACTTAATCTAGGTAAAGATATGTCCACCTTTCCCATCAGAAAGTAAATGTATTGTACTTTAAAAAACCCATTAGAGGTACACAATTGGACCTTATGAACCATGGTGTAACTTTGATGGTACATTTACATTACAAAATTTACTTTTAGTGTACTTTTTTGACAGTGTGGAGAAGGTGAAGATGGCCATCTGGAGGAAGATGTCTCTCTGAGCTTTACCAATGTTGATCTGTACACACAAACACACACACACACACACACACACATTACAACAAGGTCAGGTTCTACTCACACACCACAGAACACAACATTTTTTCTGACTGTAGATAGTGGACACCCTGAGTTTGGGAATGAACTTGGATTTGAGGAAGAGACAGATCTCTGCTTTCTGTTGAGGCATGACTCTCTTTCAATGATGTAGCTATTAAACCTATACACACAATGACAGGGACCTTAATTAGAACATGCTTTACTAGGGATTGCATAAAAATCTGCTATCATGATATCAGTATATGTAACGCAGAGGAGCGAGGAGGCGGATGCATGTACTGAGATAAGCGACTTTTATTATGGGCAAATCCAGGGTCGTGGTCGAGCCAGTCCAGGTTCCAATAATCAATACCAGGCTTAGGATGGACAGACACAACTAAGAACACTAAACAGTAAAACACGATCAAAGCAGGGTACAAACAAACCAACATCCCAAACAACAAACATCTAATGCCAGACAAAGACCTGGCAACATACAGGGGAAAACACAGGGCTTAAACACATGAGGGCTAACTAGGGATCACAAGACACAGGTGGGAACAATCAGGGGCGGAGTAACCAAACAAGGGGCAGGACTGGGATCAAAACAAATGCACATGGAAGATCAAAAGGTAAACAAAAACCACATGGACTGGACTGGGAGGGGCCAATCGTGACAGTATATTGCTGTATGAGTTTTAAAGAGTTTTAATGAATATTAATATCAGCACTACATATATTAAAAGACATTTCAATAGAAACTTGCATATTTATATTATAAAAAAATACAAAGAGGCAAGAGGCATTCAAAGTATTTATTTAGATTGAATAAAACTGATTTAATTGCTTGTTACCACATGAAGTTCTGACAAGTCACTTTTTACAGTATAGGGCTAATCATTTTGTGAATCTTTAAATGAATCTATTGCAAACTTGTCTTTGACCCCCTTTTGTCAAACAGGTTTCCAAACCCTGGACAGGTCTTATTGCAAACCCATTGCCTAACCTATTGTGAATCTTAGGGCTTACTCATTTCCAAACTCTTGGTCTAATCTATTAAAACCCTAGATCTAACCTGTTCACAAACTCTCAGTCCAACCTATTACAAAACCTTGGCTTGTTATATATTCTCTATATTTTGTGTATATTTAATACACTTAAATTTGTTTTTTTATATTTTACTTTTACTTTCTATAGATTACCTGAACCTCACCACAAGCATTTCAATGCATAAATGTCCTGATATGTTGAGCAAATGACAAATAAACTTGAAACTTGAAACTTGAGCTTGTTTATAAACAATAGGTCCAACATCTTGGTCTAACATGCTTACGAACCTAGTTCTTACCTAATGCAAAAATCAGGACTAACTTGTTTACAAACACTAGGTTTAACCAATTGCAAACCCTAAGTCTACCCTTTTTACAAACTCTAGGACTAACCTATTGCAATCCCATGGTTCAACTGTTTGTGAACCTTAGGTCCGTTTCCATACGCTAGGTCTAATGGACTGTGAACTTTAGGTCTATCCTGTTTCTAAAGCTGAGGTCTAATCTATTGCAAACCATAAGTTTAACCTGTTTACAATCCCTAACCGACCCATTGCTGAGCCCTAGACTGAAAATATATTGAACCTTAGGTCTAACCATTTTAGGAGCCCTAAGACTAACCTTTTACATTTGTTTACAAACCTTTTATTTAACCTATTGCAAAGCCTAGGTATAAGTCTAACCATTTTCATAAACCGAAGTTTAAACTTTTTAAAATCCCTCATTCTAACATATTTCGAACCGTAAGTGTAATCTTTAACCCTAGGTCCAACAATTTTACAAATTCTGGTTCTAACTATTTCGCAAAAACCTAAGTCTAACATTAGGGACCATACAGGTAATCTGTTGATGAACCCTATCGCTAAATTGTTTACAAACCTTAGGCATAAGCTATTGCAAACCCTGAGCATAAACTACTGTGAACCCTAGGTATAACTCATTCCCAGACCCTATATCTAAGCTATTACAAATCCTAGCACTAATTTGTGTACCAAACCTGGATTTAAGTTTGACCTAGGGGTCTCAATAGATTGGTTCTTGGGTTTGTAAAAAAGATTAGACCTAAGGTTTGCAATATGTTAAACCTAGGACTAATCTTTTGAGATCCCTAGGTCTAACTTTTATCTTTATCTAACCTTATGTGAAACCTAGGCCTAACCTATTGCAAACCTTAGGTCTAACCTATTTACAAACTTCATGTGTAACCTATTGTGGCCTCTAGGTCTATCCTGTTTCAAAATCCTTGGTCTAATCTACTGTAAACCCTAGGTCTGTCCTGTTTTTGAACTCTAGGTCAACCCTATTATGAAACCTAGGTCCAACAGTTTAAGAATCCTAGGTCTAACCTGTTCATGAACTGTAGTTCTAACCTATTGTGATTCATAGGTTTAACCTGTTTCCAAACACTAGGCCTAAACTACTGCAAACCCTAGGTCTAATTTGTTTCTGAAACCTTGTCCAAACATATTAAAAACTTTGCATTTAACCTGTTGACTATCTATTTCAACCTCTGTTTCTACTTTGTGTACTAACCCTATGTCTGACCTATTTCTAATCTTAGGTATATGTTGTTTACAAACTCTAGTTTTAACTTATTGCAAGCCCTGAGTTTAACCTATTTGTGAACCATAGATCTAGTCTATTACACCCTTAGCTTAACCTATTTATGAAACTGTGTAAGGGGGAGTGAGGAGGCGGACACACACGCTGAGATAAGCGAGATTTATTTTGGGCAAATCCAGGGTCGTGGTCAAAACAGTCCAGGGTCAATGAGCCGATACGTACAGATTGAGGGTAAGACATGACAAAGACCAGAACCAACACATCAAACAAAGACCAGATACAAAGATACAATGATACAAAGACTGGCAAACGCAAGGGGCAAACACAGGGCTTAAATACATGGAACAATGAGGGACAGGTGAAAACAATCAGGGGCGGAGTTACAAAACCAAAACACGAGCACATGGACAGGACTGGGAGGGGCCAACCGTGACAAACTGTATCCTACTGTTTTGCTATTTTGCAATCTCGATAGACAAACACTGGTAGTATAATGGGTCATACAAAAGAGCCCAGTGACTGTAAACATTGTACACTCATAGGATGCCACCTCTGACACAAATTAGTTTGTGAAATGTCTGTCCTGCTAGATCTGCCCCTGTCAACTATAAGTGTGATTATAAGTGCGATCTGTATGGTCCCCAATATGTTAGACCTAGGGTTTGAGAAATAGTTAGAACTAGAATTTGTAAAATTGTTGGACCTAGAGTTAAAGATTACACCTATAGTTCTAAATATGTTAGAAAGAGGGATTTTGGACAATTATATGTTTTCAACTTTGTAGAAACAGTTTGGGGAAGGTCCTTTTCTGTTCCATGATGACTGCCCCAGTGCACATAGTAACATTAATAAGTGCATGGCTGAGTGAGTTTGGTGCGGAAGAACTTGCCTGGCCCACACAGAGCCATGGCCTCAACAGCATCGAACTAGGTAATACTAGGTTTAACTTGTTTTTGAACCTTAGGCTTAACCTATTGTTAATCTTAGGTCTGCTTATTTCTGGACCCTAGGTCTGACCAATTTAAGCTGGAGATCTAACCTATTATTACAAACCATATGTCTAACCCAGGAGTTGGCCACATGCAGCTCTTTTACTGTCTTCTTGTGGCTCCACAGCAAAATTAGATTTTTAGGTAACAATAAAATCCTCCTTTTGAAATAAAATAAAGCTTTGCCCATTCCACCATTCAGTGGTGTAGCACTCATTCTGGCACCTCAGGCCCCATTTAATGTGACTCAGGAGTGGTCAGGGTGGCTGCGCCCAAGCTGTATTCAGCAAGGGTGGAGAAACTCTGACTTCAAGTGAGTATATTGTCAGTCAGTGGAAGGAACACTTTGAAGAACTCCTTAATCCGGGAGACATGCCTCCCTCACAGGAGTCAGGACTGGAACAATGGAACAGCTTTTCACCCTCTTGCAGATTGTTGAGGGGGCAAGGGAGTTTGCCAACCCAGTCTACATGTGTTTTGTGGATCTGGAGAAGGCTTACGACCGGGTTCCTTGAGATATCTTGTGGGAGGTCCTCCGAGAGTATGGGGTGCCGGGGCTACTACTCCAGGCTATTCGAACTCTGTACTCCTAGACTGAGAGCTGTGTTTGTATACTCAGCATTAAGTAAGACTCTTTCAGCGTTAGCACCGGGCTCTGGCAGGGTTGTGCCCTGTCTCCTGTTCGTGATATTCATGGACTGGGTGTCAAGGCGTAGCCGAGGTGTCTCTGCTATTTACAGACGATGTTGTTCTTTAGGCTGAATCACATGGATGCTTCCAGCACTCACTGGAGCAGTTTGCAGCTGAGTGGGAAGCGATTGGTATGCGGAACAGCACCTCCAAATCTGAGTCCATGATCTTAGCCCAGAAAAGGATGGCATGCCCACTCCTGGTAAGAGGAAAGGACTTTGCCCCAGGTGGAGGAGTTTAAATATCTCAATGTCTTGTTCACAAGTGATGGGAAGAGGTGATCATGAGATTGGCTACAGACTGGGACAGGTGGCAGCAGTAATGCGGTCACTGTCCTGGACTGTAGTGGTGAAGAGGGAGCTGAGCCATAAGCAAAGCCATCTGTTTATCAGTCAGTCTACATCCCGACCCTCACCTATGGTCATGAGCTGTGGATAAAGACCGAAAGAATGAGATCACGAATACAAGTGGCAGAAATGAGCTTTCTTCGCAGGGTGGCGGGCTACACTCTATTCGATAGGGTGAGGAGCTTGGCCATCCGGAAGGAGCTTGGAGTAGAGATACTACTCCTCCGCATTGAGAGGAGCCAGCTGAGGTGGTTCGGGCATCTGATTAGGATGCCCACTGGACGCCTCCTGGTGAGGGTGTACCAGGCACAGCCTACCAGGATAAGACTCTGGGGTCGTCCTAGGACCCGCTGGAAGGATTACATCTCCAAGTTGGCCTGGGAGCAGCTTGGGGTCCCTGGGAATGAGCTGGAGAAAGTTGACAGGTACAGAGTCATCTGGGATTCTCTGCTCTCCCAACTGCTACTGCAAATCCCAGGTCTAATTGTTTCACAAACTTTTTAGCAAATCTGTTGTGGACACTAGGTCTGTTGCAAAATCAAAGGGTAACCCATTTCTGAGCCCTAGTCCTAACATATTGCAAAGCCTATGTCTGACTTGATAATAAACCATTGTTCTAACCTACTGCAAACTCCAGATCTAACTGGTAAAAAAACTGTGTAACTTATTACAATCCATAGGTCTTTCCTATTGTGAACCCTAAGTCATATTACAAACCACTGGCAACAGTATTTCAAACCCTATGACTTACATGTTTCCAAACCCAAGGCCTAACCTTTCATGAACCATATGTTTAACCTGTTTCAAAACCTCCTGTCTAACCTACTGTAAACCCTAGGAATAAACCTTTTACAAATCTTGGGTCTAACCTATTGTGATAATTAGTTCTAACCTGCTTAAAAACCCTAGGTCTAACCATTAGATCTCTATGGCTAAAAACGTTTATGCTTGTGAAGAATTAAAGTAACCTGTTAACACCCTTAGGACTAACACATTTATGAGCAACATATTTATGATAATCCACTGCAAAATAGAGATCAAATTTTATGATCCCTAGGCCTTACACATGACAAATGCTGGGGCGATGCATTTTCTGAGACCTAGATCTAATGTTTTTATGAATCCTAGAACTAACCTACTTTGAACAAAATTTCTAAATTGCTTGCAAATCCTTTTTCTAACCTCTATACTAGTGTAAACCTAACATACTTAAAAATCTCAGGTCTAACCAGTTCCTGAACCCTTGGTCTAACTTTTTGCAAAACTTTTTGCAAAAATTTATGATTATCACTAGATCTAACCTATTGTGAACTCTATAACCGGTTAAAGAACACTATTTTGTAACATTTGTAACGCTATTTTGTCCATTGACAAATAGAGTATAACACTATTTGTAGTTAGAGGGGCAGATGAACAAAACCTGGGGGCAAATAGATTAATATGGGCTAGACAAAAATCAAGGTCAAAAGACTAAAATGTGTCAAAAACCTCAAAATACACTTTTACAGTCATTGAAAAAGACAGAAATGTGGTACAAAAATCTGTAGGACTGGACTCAAATATTCAACTATTTGGATATTCTTTTGTTGGCTAGGTATTGTATTTTTAATTTTAGGATTCAGATTTTTGGGGGTTGTTTTTGGCTAAATGTAGGCTATCTATAAAGGAAAACTGCAAAATACTGCAACATTAAGATTCTCTGGACAAACTTAAATGACTTAGGATAACGGTCCATAATGCACCTTTACTTTCAATTTGCTGAAAACAGCAGTAAACACGGCGAGAAATAACACAGGTTGTCCAGTATAGGTATACATACATGGATGCTGTGTTGGGTTTAACCAGTCGACAAAAATATCAAAATACTTGTTAAAAACACAGCCCTCTGCTCTTCTCCAGAAAACCCACCACTCCACCTATATTCAGCCTCTTTAGCATAAAAGACCTTGTTTCAGCACATGCATGTACTCTATTATTTTTATTTCACTTTTAAAATGTGGAAATATATATCAACCCTGCTCTCTCACAGCAGTGAACGTCACAACGCAAACAGTGCCCCTCCATGCTGGACCTTTACTAGGGCGGCAATGTACGCCCTTCGTACCTCAAGTTAGACCACCTCTGTGAAGTATTGGTTAACCCATGCGTACACTGAGGTATTAACTACTAAGAGAGGCTGGCGGCCTGGTAGACAGGGTGAAGTCACACTGTGGGCACTGCAGTGTCCTTACCTCACCTCAGATACCCAGTTTTGGTATTCGAGTGCAAATGTTCTTTTTTGTCTTTTTTGCCTTTTCTCAGTAATGGCTTCTTGACAGCTACACACAATTTGGGTTTTCTGGGTTTACTTTAAATCTAAAGCAAAAGTGGAGCTTAATATTGTCCTGTCTCTTAAAGATGATAGCTTTAAGTACTGTTTGTCTGATGTTGACAATTAAGGTAGTCTGCCAGGTTTGTCACAGTTGTTATCATTTGATTAAATTAAATCATTCAGATTAAAAGTAAATTATTAATTTAAAAATATATTTTAAATTTGAATGTCATTAATGTCTTTATGCCATTAACATGGTTAGCCTCATGTTATGTATATGCTAATTCTATGCTATAGTCTGTTAAATGTAATTTTTAAGAGTTACAAAGGCTAAATGGCACTCTAATTGTGGAATTACCCACAAATTCCATATATCCATATATCCATAAATAAAATCCATAAATTCCATAAATTCCATATGTCCATATATGCAGGTGTCTTACCATATTTGGCCATGAGGTGACAGTGATTTACTTATAATGCTCTTAGTTTTGAATGGAAGTTAATGGAACTATATTTGTTGTTTTGGAGCATATCTTCTAGTCCATTCATCATGAAATTTTGGCACATTGTAAAGGTCAGCTGACATTTTCAAATTTTGTAAAAAAGTACAAAATGAAAACGTGGAGATACTTGTCTTCCGACATCAACGTTATGGTCTATTTGCCCTATACCACCCTCCCTGCATGTTGTCAAAGCTTTTTGACCCAGTGTTGACCGAGGGAGGCTACATATGATTCACGTAGGGCCTGTGACCTGGGTACAATGTCTCAAGGAAGGAGAGTGCCACTAGACTGAACAGAGCACCTTTTAGGCCTTTCACTCACCTATTCAATCTCCCTAACACACAGTGAAGTAATAGTTTGTCTTTGTTGTAGTTTTGACAGTAAAAAAAAAATTCAAATTTTAGTAACAGTAGTCATTTTAATAGACATATAAAATATGTTGTACATTTGTACAGTTTTGGCATCCATGGACAAATTATATGGGAAATTTATTTTACAATTACAATTAAATTATTTATTTTTGTGGAAATAAGTCAACATAACATTTCCCTTTTTTACGTTTCTGCAAAGGTTCATGCACAGAACTGAAAAAAGTATAAAAAAGCAAAAAAATAAACCAGCAATTGTAGCATGTACCAGTTGTCAAGCCTCAGAGCTTCTCACCAGACTGTGAGAAATAATGATGATGAAGGACTGAAGAAGTACTAGAATTCTTTGGCCACAGTCAGAAAAAGTATGTTTGGTGAAAAACATGAGCAACATTTAATAAAGGAACACCTTGCTTTTAAGATCTATTATGCTTTGGGCTTTTGTGGCATCCAGTGGCACAAGAAATATTAGAAAGGTTGATCAAAAAATGGATTCCACTAATAATTAGCTAATTCTGGAAGCAAATATGACACTGTCAATCAAAAAACTGAAACTGCAAAGAGTCTTGCTTCTATAACAGAACAATGATCCAAAACATACCTCAAATTCCACCATGGACTACTTCAAGAGATGTAAGAGAAGCTTTTTGAATGGCCTCTGCAGTCCCCTAACTTGAATATTATTTAAAATCTGTGATTAGATTTTAAACATGCTGTGCAGGATTTGAAAGCTGTCATATCTGCCAAATAATGTTACTCATTGCTGAATAAGTAGGGTGTCCAAACTGCATTAACATTTGCAAACCTTTTTTAAGGATTTGCTGTAGATATTGTGTTTACCTCTTTTCACTTCAAAAATCATCAAAATTTGCAATTTGGCCAACGGTGCTCAATTTTGAGAGCAAAACACTGCCACCTGGTGGTCAAACATTTGTGTGTCCATTCACATAAAAATTGTTATTCAGAGAGGGACTATCCAATGCTTGGTTATTTTTAAAGTGATATAGCTTGCATATAAATTTCATTTAAAATTGTATAACTATAATTATAAAAGTTATCCAAACGTAATCTTAACTTTGTGAATCGGTCTCACCTTGGGGCCTAGCCTGCCATAAAGGGAGAAAAACTAGGCTCTACTTCCCGGAGCCTCAGAAATTGAAGCTAGCTGTGAATGGATCACTGCCTCCCAGGGCTCTTGGAGCTCCAAGATCCTATACTAAAAAAGTCACAATTAGTACCACAGCATATCCCAGGTAGCTTAGTATTACACTGGGGGACCAGATACCAGAAGCAAAGGTACGAGGGTCAGTTATGAACATTTCCCATAATCCTTAGGGTTGAAATATGTGGCCCAAGCTGACCGTTCATTAACACCTCAAGGTATCTCCGTAGATAGGTCCCTGTTCCAAGGAGCCTGCTACAGTAACAGTACATACATCCCCAAACAGCCTAAACTGACCCCACTTGGATTTATGCCCCTACCTCCCATTTGCAGAGTCAAAATATATTACAATCAATCAGCAGAAAACCTCTGAGCACAGCTGTGACACCAAGATAAGATATAGTATGGCAGCCTAGGAGGTATATATAACATTTTGCAAACTCTGTTTCTGTTTTTTGTGAGCTTTAAAAAGGATGAGCCTGGTAGGCCTATGTTTCAAACCTGATTATTTAAACACAAGTCAATGCAACTCCACATGGATAAGCAAGGTCTATTTATGATCTCCATATTTTTGACCTCCCATTTCTTCATTTCCTCTTTGTACAATTTCCACATGCAGACAGTACCAGTGGCTTGGTATGGCAACTCCTACAGGACTGTGTTTAAAACCTGAGCCCCTCTGGCCTGCATCTCAATGTAGCTCCTCAAAGGTATTCCACAAGACAGGTGAATTTACTGCACCATCTCACCAATTTATAACACTGCCTTAGCATGACTGCCCCCTGCCGAACTACATAAAGAACAATGAGTTATTGCTGGAGACTAGCAGCCAGCAGAGCTGGAACAGCATTATGAGCTCTGCAGTATATGTGCAAGTGAAGGGTTCACTGGTAGAGGACATTCAGAGAATAATTAGTTTTTAGATGCACATGAAATGCACCCTAACAAAGACAAACTGATTGATATTGACTGTAAGAATAGGTTTGTATGCCATTGTTGATGTTCTTAGTATTCGATTAATTTGTAGATTATTTTTACAATTGATTACAATTGATACAAATGATAAAATAATCAAAATTCATAAAAAAAAGACAACAGCAAAAGTATATGTAACTGAATCATAAGAAATGTAGCCGTTCATCTCTTCAAAATCTTGGAAAAAGATAAAATAGGACACCTTTAAAAAGACATAGTTTATGCATATACTAAATGCATATAAATGGGTATGTCCACCAGTTGTATATTATATGCAGTTATGTGTTTGGACACCCCGGCCAAATTACATTAAAAAAACAAAAGATAAAAGTAGTAATTGTGGCATATGCAACAGTTTGGACATTTTGGCCATCAGTCTTTTATCATCCATGTTTTTATAGCTTTCTGCTGCTTTCTAGGCATTAGTTTTCTCTACCTACAGCTCAGCTAGCTGTTTTGAGGAGCCCATGGTTGTTATGAGTTAGTGCAAGGTTTGAAGAATCAAATAATTGCTAAAACTCTGGAATTGTCATCAGCTGCCTGTCATCTCCTAAAATACCTTTGGTGATTGTGGCCATTTTTATTTCATCAGTCTGCAGCACTTATTCCCAAAATGCCTCTTACTTATCGATATGTTGTTTTGCATACTTCAGATGTTGACTTCTGTGAAACAAAAAAGGTATGGCTTCCTTCTGAAGATTATGTTTGTATAAACAACCCTGCACAATAGGTGCACCAACACTCCTGTACCTTTCTATAGGTCTTTAGCTATCATTTGGGTGTTTTACTTTGCCTTTCTGGTCAGCATACAAACAGTTCTATGTGAGAGTTTTCTTGGTACTCCAGATCTCGCCTTGTCATATATAGCTTCCCTTAACTACTATTTCTTAATGACATTTCAGATAAATTGTTCATTTACATTTACAGCATGTAGCAGATGCTCTTATCCAGAGTGACTAACAAGAAATTGTAAATTGTAAGCTGAAAGCATACTATTTTTTTTTTTTGCTTTCACCTGCTTTGTTGGCACCAATTAGTTTCATTTTCAGCCAGCAGCTCATTGAGTTCTAGCACAAGGTTTGAAAAGTTAGAGAATTTATTATGCTGTTGAAGTGTTGTCCAGTGACAATTTCTAATGACTGTTCTTGACCTGCCCAACCAGTCCAGGATGGGTGTCCAAACTGTTGCACATGCCATCACCATTTTATATATTATTTTACCATTCTATTTGTAAATTCATCAAATACAAAAAAACTATGCATTAACATGTGCAAGAAAATGTTTTTTAAAATAGTTTTCTGAAGAGGTTTTGCTTTTTTCACTTCAGTAAACAACAAAATACATAATAATTTGGCCAGATTTCCCCAACTTTTGCATACAACCATATAATGTTAAGTAATCAATACAACTGTAATGGGGAAGTGAAAAAGGAAGAGGCAATTGATCACAACAATCAGCCTCCCATCTGAAGCATTACATAGGAGAGAGAAATTGACCAAGAGTAAGCAGTGGAGGAACAGCAGAGTGTAAGTGTGAGTTTACTGGACAGAAAGGAGAACTTTACCAGCACACATGAGGAACATAGATTATCCAGTCATTTTCAAAATGAACTAAAGAAAATGTTAATATCAGCTGCCAAATTTGCCTCTCATAACCTGCAGAGATCTCCACTTTTTCTCTCAGTAAACAATGTAAATGTATAATCATCTAATCATACAATGCATGTAGTTTTATGAAACAACATTCATTCAGGAATACTTTCAGGTTGTGATAGTGGATATACAGAAAAATGACTGAAGTTTGAGTAATTTCTTGAGTAATTTCTTTTATTAATGCTTTTACTTTTACTTAAGTAAATTAACACTACAGTAACAATACTTTTATTTAAATAGGGATTTTCAGTGCTCTTTTCCTTTTTCTATATGCACTATCAGCTTCACTGCACTAAGCGGATTCCATTTAGTATGAATTCACTTTAAGTCTGCTTAGACAGATGACATTTCATATTGCACTTAACCAGCTTTACCCCAGTGAATACAATGACCTGCAGTAATGAGTAACTAAATTAATAGAACTGCAACCTGCTGAGAACTACATGTGGAGAAAAAGGTCAGGTGTGTGTGTGTGTGTGTGTGTGTGTGTGTGTGTGAAAACATTTTCCCCATAAAGCATCAGATGTGCTAGAACAGGGGTATCCAATCATATCCGCATTGGGTCAGTGTTGCTGCAGGCTTTTATCGCAACAGAGCAGGAGCACACATGATCAGTTGTTTAAAGACTGAGACTGACTGATTGAACATGTGGAATCAGGTGTGCTCTTCTTGTTTGGAACAAAAACTGGCCATTTGCGGATATGATTAGACACCCCTGTGCTAGAAGCTTTTACTCAAGTCTGTATAACTGCATACCTGCAGATACGCATTTCTTGGCTTGTAATTAAGGTTGATTTGGTATAATTCTCATGCCTTATGGCACAGTTGTCTTTGTAGTTTGTTGTCTCAAAAATCCCCCTGAGCTCTGTCATAACTTGTTGGTAGTGTACCAAGACAGACATAACAGACATAATCAAAACATCACACCAAAAGACTTTAAAACCTTTTTTCATATTTCGTTAACATTGTATCACAAAGTGCTTTATACAGGAAGCCAAGTAGAAAGTTGAAATGCCATTGTCAACGTCAAATAAAAGCTCAATAACAAACAATAGAAAAAGGAGATGCACTACACTAAAATATACAAGTCTGAAAGTGTAATTTTATCTTCTCTGTCATTTATTTTTCTCTTTTAGTGTTTCACTCCGCTGTGCACCCGCACTCTTCTTCACAGATCCACTCATAGTCCCATTGACCCCACCTCCACCAAAGCCCAACATACACACACACACACATACCAGCAGGAGCGTTCATCATCATCTATTGGCCCATTCATCACATCCCCTGGAGCCACACTATGTCTCTGACATACGAGCAAGAGCGTTAGTAAACATGGCCTGGAATTTAGGGTTGTGGTTAGACTTTTAATGCTGTACAGCATCTCACTGTACAATTTCCCAACGCACAACCTCAGAGAGAGAGAGAGAGAGAGAGAGAGAGAGAGAGAGAGAGAGAGAGAGATAGAGAGGAGAAAGGAAAAGAACCAACATGTGAGAGAAGGAGACAGACAAAAATAGAGAGGCACAGAGAGAGAGAGAGACAGAAATACCTGCACAAACAAACATAGAGATACGATTGGAAAATATAATTTTAGACATTTAAACTTTCTGTGAGATTTGTGCAGAGAGATCTGTTAAAGTTTTGTGTTAACTTTAGTCTATTTGACTAAATCTGTGCGCGTAGTGAGAGAAGTCACAGACCAGTAATAAGGAAATTAAATTGGACAAACATTTCCAACAAATTATTTCTATATTACCACATGTGTAGCATTCAACAGGTGATCCAAAATTCACTAACTGTGTGTGGTAACTCTGCAGCTAGGGGCTTCTACCAGTAGTGCACCTGTTACATAGCACATAGAACACACACACACACACACACATACACACACACACCTCTTTAAACATTTTTCCTCTTTGGCCATAAACAGAGATGCAACCGGAGCATTAAAGCATTTGAAAGAGTGCTATACTGCTGTGCTGTTGCGGGGGTGGGGGTAATTGGTCTAATAGGGATAAAAGTCACTGATCCATATTTACCCATTGTCTAGCTACATGCTGAAATGGGATTGGGGAGATTTGATATGAAGTTTCAGTGTCTGAGCATACATCTACGGCTTGCCATGACTCATCAGGACTTAGACTAATCTTGTGACTTGCTACTGTCACAGCTTACAGACACCAGCAATGAGCACACATAAAAAGAAAAAAAATAAACAGACAAAACAAAGGAATCTGCAGATTCCAGCCTGCAGATTCAAGCCAGCCCTTAATGTGGACGATGACACTAAAGAAAGCCTGCCTCCGTGGCATTACTCATTGCTGGAGTGGGAAATCAGGATAGTCAATAGAATTTCCGATGGTTCAGTAGTGGTTTGATGTCATTGTGAGCTAATGAATAAACTTACACCACAAAAACATTTAAATTGTGAATGTTACATCTCTAGTATTTTAGGGTTTAAACCCCCATCTCAAGTGATGCAGTGTTGGTTTACTGACTGTAATCTCAAACAGTGAATAGAGATTAGATGAGGCTGAAACTGATTTCCTGTTCCACCTTTAATGATGCAGCAGGTACATTCACATACCTGTTACTTCAGTGCATCGAGTCACTAGAGGCAAGAGAGAAACAGACTAATAAACATGCCTCATGCCGACCGTGGCAATATACTTTAGCCTAGGATCATTAGATTTAAGTGTTTAAAACAGCTGTGATGTTTTTCTTCATCTTTACACATCAGCTGTTTGATGTAACTTATATGTTGTCTTCATTTAGGTCTGCCCACTGGTGCAGGTAACCAGTTTTGGCTTCAATAATTTCAAGGTTTTAAATTTGTTCACATTGTGGGTTTATCATTGCTGTGTTGTTGCGGGGTTGTGTTGTTGTCCCAGTTGTCAGATTTTAACTTAGTTTTGTCATCTTCTCTGTGTAGAAGCTGTGTCTGTGGTGAGCAAAAGGTGCTGCAGTTTGGTTGTGTTTGTGTGAATCTAGCTTTCTGATTGGTTGTTATTGTTTTGTGTCAATGTGGAATAGTTGGAATATGTAGGGTGCACAGATGTTAGGAGTAGCCTATACCCTGATGTAATGACATTGCAGGACATTAGCAGATTGTGTGTGATTGTATGCTTGTGTGTGTTTGTGTCTCTGTCTCTGTGTGTGGAGTGTGAGCTGGTCTGCATCACCCACTCAGGCCCTGGCCATACTTAATTTAATATTTTTTGGGATGATGCCTGCATTTCTAGTATAAAGCATTATACTCACCTGCCACTTTATTAGTTCAATTCCTTGTTAACACAAATAGCTAATCAGCCAATCACACGGCTGCAACTCAATGCATTTTGGCATTTAGAGGTGGTCAAGACAACTTGCTGAAGTGCAGACCGAGCATCAGAACAGGGAAGAAAGGGGATTTAAGTGACTTTGAATGTGGCATATTTGTTGGTGCCAGATGGGCTGGTCTGAGTATTTCAGAAACTGCTGATCTACTGGGATTTTCACGCATAACCATCTCCAGGGTTTACAGAAAATGGTCCGCAAAAGAGGAAATATCCAGTGAGCGGGCAGTTGTGTCGACGAAAATGCCTTGTTGATGTGAGAGGTCAGAGAAGAATCGGCAGACTCGTTCGAGATGATAGAAAGGTAACAGGAACTCAAATAACCAACCAAAATCTCTGAGGAACGTTTCCAACACCTTGTTGAAAGTCTGCCACAAAGAATTAAGTTCTGAAGACAAAAGGGGATCCAACCTTTTACTAGTAAGGTGTACCTAATAAAGTGGCCGGTGAGTGTGTGTACACTCAGTTTGATGGATGTGTACCTCTAACCCTCAATAAAAAAAATCTATTTAAAAGATTTTAATCACATTGCATTGATGAGCATGTACTTTTACACTTCTAAACTTTTAAGTTTTTTTAACCTAGATTATTAGTACTTTACATAAGTAAGCGACTTGTGCACTTCTGCCTCCTCTGGTTGTAAAGTAGAATGTGTCTGACGTGATGGCAGGTTTTTTTTTTTACACCCCACTCATGCAGTCATGGGCAGTTCACGATGACCATCAAGTCAGGCTAATTTGAATACGAATGCAGCCAAGATCTATCAGGTAGCTAGGATGTACAAAGATGAGGAAATAAAACATAGTAAACTTACCAAAAAAACTTACTACACTTTACTATACTAGGCTAAAGCATTCTGCCATTTTGCATTTTGATGACTGAAAAAGACTTTTTCTTTGTCATTGATTGCGGTCAACTTAAATTTCCCCTCTGAGACACTGGCTGCATTTGACGTAATGTGGCTCGTAAGCGTGGACATAATGCATGCTGGACTTCAAATGATGCAGGCTGTTTAGAAATTTTGTCTGACTTTCACCGGTGCTGCAGAATGTCACCATTTCACATGATATTAAAGTCTTTTAAAGTCAGCCTCTGCTGCTTTTAAAAGACTTTATTGTTATGTTTTGTTCCAAGGACTTCACATTAATTATCTCCTATGGTTATTTCTCCCAAATGGGACAGCATTTATTTGGTTTGATCTTTCTGGCAATTTTTTAACCAGGGTCAAAATATGCTATAGTTTTTTCCAGCAAAAAAGGCATAAAGCAATTTAGTTTATGAATTTGCAGTTTTGAAAGAAACAATGTCCTTGTAGGTTATAATTTAGATTTTGGATTTTGGTCACCATCTTTGCAACATCATTTTGTAATTAGATTTTGTAATTTTTTGCAATTTTGTAATTTCTTCAGAAAGAGATTTTTAAAAATCTCTCTAAAAGTATTGCTCTGTCAGGTATTCCATTTGTGACTTTTTTTCCCCTGTACACCCTAACCCATCACCCCAGATATTTTCATTATACATTTATTAGATTTAATTTGATGTATGTCAAAGGTCTAATGTAAACTTTTGAATGCTTTGATTTTGCCTACAACAAAAAACCCAAACTCTGTGAGATCTGCCATTGTTGTAAGTTCAGTAGGGGATGTAGAAAGTGACTTGACAGCTGGGTTTGTATATGTTCTCAATTTATGTTGACCATCAAGAGCATTGTACCAGGAACCAAATTCACAGACCTCTGACAACAAACAAAATTATTAAAATTTGTTTTTGGCTTTGAATAAGTAGAAATCAACATACTCTATTAGGCACATATGGTACATCTTTTAACTGCCCCTGAAACTTCCAGCTCAAATATTGACACACTAATAATGAACTGAAAGCTTTTAGTTTGTCTTTTTGGAAAGAATAAGAAATTGACCCACTAGTCAAAAATAATCATATATTAGTGTATTGTATAGTAGTGAGTATATATAGTGACTGGAGATCAGTGTTTTTGTGTGTCGGTTAATGTTATGCTAAACCAGGAGACCTGAACTGAAAAAGGTGAAAGAAAAAATCAGGAAAGCATTCAAATAGAATGGCAAAAAATAAATAATTAAATAAAATACTAATTGTAAATACAAATTTTTAAAAAGAACAGGTGTAAACATAATAAAAATGTTTTCCTCTGTTTTTCTTCCATTCTAAATACTGACCACTTGTGGCACACATTCCTTTATTTTCTTTGCTTGTCATAGCCTATTACCTCTGATAAAACATCCATTACTCTCTTTTATGAGCCAGCCCTGATATGTTAGTAAGAGTGGAGTGCCTGTGACGGGTACTGTGCTCCATACAACGTCTCAGTGTGCAGTGGGGTGTGGGGGTGAGGGGTGGGAGCTAAGGATCAGGTATCAATGTGAAATTCCTCTTCACTTAGCTACCTGTCTGGACTATTACTGGTCTGCATGCCAGAGAGAGCAACTGAGGCTTGATTAGCTAGGTGTTACAGACTGACTGGAATCTGAAGGGCAAAGGTTCAGATCATAAAGAATGCACAGCAGTGGAGACAGAGAGAACTCAAGGCAGAGGGCCAGTTTCCTTTGTTAAGTATTAGTGCTGGTGCTCTTCTGAGCCAAAGGTGGTAAATAAATAATATAACTGACCAGTTTTCTCATCATCCATCAATGTCAAGGAACAAACAAGTTAAAACTGTAACCACACAGGTTTGTTATACACCCTGTATGGACATTTGTGACAAACATATATCCCATATCAGTCAGATAAACATACTCTCCCTTTTTTGGGGTTTCAAAAGTAATTATACAAACTAACATAACCATACATTAAAAAGAATTTTTGTTTATATTTGGTTACAAATCCATTGCAGTCAACGACTGGAACCATAGAAATCACTAGACACTACTTTTCTTCCCAGGTGATGTTCTACCAGGGCTTTACTGCAGCATTTTTCAGTTCCTACTTGTTCTTGGGGTGTTTTACCTTCAGTTTTGCCTTCAATGAGTGAAATGCGTGCTTGATTGGGCTGAGGTTAGGTACCTGACTTGACCATTGCTGTCACTATGACGTTTTCAAAATGGCACACTATCCTACATACTGTATACAATATAGTGAATACTGCATGCTACTCCTCATTGTAGTATACAATACAGTAACCAGTATCTGACAAAATCCATGTGCGGTACGATAGGAAAGGGATACGACTAAACATCTGGGATCGAGATCAATCTCCACCTCCTCCACCAATCACTGCTTAGCAACCATTGCCAGCTTCTTTTAAAATTCTTTTAAGGTGGAGGGTTTTGTCTTCTTCCCA
This sequence comes from Pygocentrus nattereri, assembly GCF_015220715.1. Classification (NCBI taxonomy): domain Eukaryota; kingdom Metazoa; phylum Chordata; class Actinopteri; order Characiformes; family Serrasalmidae; genus Pygocentrus; species Pygocentrus nattereri. The sequence goes on from NC_051236.1 coordinate 31,361,906, forward strand.
TCTCCAAAGCCTCAAATAAACTTAGAATTTTCCATTTTCAGTACATTACAATACAGTATATTTTAATTACTGTATGTCAACTTTATTAACTATTAATTAAGTAGCCAGCAGAGAAAGCAACAGGACAAATGATGTCCTTTAATTTCATTTATGTATCCATGTAAGACTGAATCAATTGATATTACAGTGTTTGGAGCAAACCAGGCAGTTACTCGAGTCATTATGTCCTCCCAAAGCTGCTGTGTTGCATAATGGGATGCAGCTCCCAACCCCCCCCCCCCCCCCCCCCCCCTTATTTCCATTCTATAGATGCTAGAATAACTGGTTATTGAGGTCATATACTTGGCCAGGATTAAAATGTACAAAGGGTTATGAGAGTCATCTTTTACAGAAACCCTCCACAATGCCACATATCTGGTTGCATACTGCAACAGAGCAGTAAGTCAGGTGAGTGTCTTTGGCATACTGAAAAAAAATATATTTTGGTCACATATTGCATACTACTGACTACTTTTTGACACAACCAGTATGCAAGCAGTATACAGCTGTTGCTCTACCGTGGCTCCACTCCTCCTTGATTCCACATGCCTGTAGCTAGTTTATGGATATTTACTCCTATAAATATCCATTTGTTTGGCCTGCAGAGTTGCAAAACCTCTGTTGTCCTTACCCAGGTTTGAGCTGTTTTTTTTTGTTTGTTTGTTTGTTTGATATTTTCCTGATTGACCTATGCTTTGTTCTACTGGTTTTTAGCAATGGATTTGCCTTGGGTGCATGGGTTAGGGTCTGTTTTCTGACTATTGCATTGTATAGCCATCAGTAAAGCCACTCAGCGCATGTGACCTGCCTACACTCCCTAAACATTACAATGGCAGAACATTTCACTTCTTTGTCTTCTCCATCTCCTCTCAGAAACACTGTCCAAGAATGAGAAGCAGAATCTGAGCATATAATGTCCCAATTCACTATTCCCTATTCAGATGTGATGTGACATACACGTCACATCACATCTCTTCCATGCATGACAGTTAAGGTGTTTTAGATAATAAGCAATTTCTTGCCTTCTCTATACTCTTCTTTTCCTGACATACCATTACAGGTTAATCTTTTTCTCATCTAAACATAAGATATTGTTCTAGAACTACACATGCTTTTGTAGATGTTTGTGGCAATCTCTTATCTGGTTTTCCTGTTTTTGAAGCTTACCAGTTTTTTCAATCTTGTGGTAAAACCTCTATGTTTACTCTTCTGTAGGCCGTTAACTTTCACACAGATCCACCTTCCACCTGGAGAGTGTTCTTGATCTGGCCCACTGTTGTAAGGCATTTTCCTCCTACACCATCAAAAAAAATATTCTGTCATACACTGCAGTTGTTTTCTATGGTCTTCCAGGCCTTTTTGGGCTTACCATTTTTTGGAATATACCAAATATTTGATTTGGCTGTGTAACGGAATTAATTTAGTTTATTTTTCACACAAAATCTTCATATTTTATGTGTTGGAAATTATCCTGAGTTGTGTTGGGCAGAAAATGTGTTTAAAACATTTATATATTTTTGAATTTTTATAATTATTATTTCATTGTATTTTATTTTTCTCCGTTTTCCCCTTGTGGGCGGAGCTACTGCTGTATCGGTTGCATCTGCCACCCTCTCCTCAGTTGGCTGAGAGTACTGCAGGAGAAAGGTCGGTGAAACTTTGGTTTCCAGTAAAATAGTTAAAATAATGTTCAACACAGTGTTAAAAATGTTAAACAGTACAATATGAAGCGAAATGCCTTTGTTTTATGAGATGGATGTATTAGAGTTGTATTTAGTATTGTATTGTATTAATTTTCCAGTATAAAGGTGAGAATTATTAGCAAGCTACAGCCGCTGGTGCCATGTGTAATGCTAACCCTCCCTCCCCCACCTTTTCTGTGATTTTGGGGTCACGCAGAGGTTTGTGCAGGCAGACACAAGGCTGGAGGCTATTTCTCAATGACTTTTGTCTTTTACATCCAGACAATAAAGGATTCCCAGTTGGTACCGGCATTGGAGGTCACGAGTTCTCCTTTTTCCTTTTCCTTACAACACAACGCAGAGTAGTCATGGGCGGGTTCCCATTGCATGTTCGCTCCATGTGAAGGTTTGGACCCGCTACAGTGGTGCCGTGACAAACCCGGATTCTTCAGAAGGATCAACGCCAGTTTGACCACCGGAGGCGCTGCAGTTTTTGCTCATCATCATAGTGACTGGTTTGAAAACTCTTTTACCAGACGAAAAAAAATCTTTCCTGATTGGCAATTCTAATCTTTCGGATGTGAAAATGTCTTATGTGTTGGAAAATGAGAGTGTTATGCAGGATGGTGATGTAGAACTTGGTCTTGGTAGGACAGGAGTTCAAGGGGAGATAGTTCAAACACCAGATGCTAGAGGGGTATTTGATTCTCCAGCATTATGTTCCACTCGTATGCCTGCTAGCCATCAGCCTCTTAACTCAGATATGAGTTTTCCAGATTTGAGTAACCTTATTACTCAGTTAGTTAATAAGATAGGCCAGTCTGCTCAGTTGCAGAAAAGAAGTGAAATCAAAGAGTCAGGGGTAGTTGAAGCTCAGAGTACCCAGGTAGAGCAGTCCCCAGCTGATTCACGTACACTCAATCTGACAGGTGTAAAACTCATCCAGGCAGATGTAAAAGAACCTCCTAGTTTCCACGGAGATGGGTCTGATAAAGTGTCAATTCATGAGTGGGAGGAGCAAATGAACTCATACTTGAGGAAAAGGGGTACACCACTAGAGGAACAAGCTCAGGAGATTTTGTCTAGGTTGTCAGGGAAAGCTAGAGACGTGATTAAAATCACTCTCCGCATCAGTTCATTCCTGAAGCCCAGTGAAAATCCTAACGTGATTACTGATATATTGAAACAGCACTTTAGTGAGTTGACTTACTCATCAATGCCCCTTGCTGACTTTTATAACACGTTACCCATGGTTGGAGAATGCGCCATGGATTACTGGATCCGCCTGCACAAAGCTGTCGTTGTTGCTGAGGAGTGCTTAAAGAGGCAGGGACGGAAACTTGAGAGTCCTGGTAAGGACGTGATCATGATGTTTATAAAGCATTGTCCTGATCCCACACTGTCAGCAGTTCTGAAATTTAAAACAGCTGATTAATGGACGGCAAGCGAAATTCAAGAGCGGCTTGATGTTAGCCAGACTGAGTGCAGGGCAGCAAGCGAGGCAAGGACGCAGCGTTATGGGGAAATGTGTAACTGTGCACTCACAGACATCAGTGTCAGCCAAGCCTGAACTGCCATGTAACCTGGTGAATACCTCAGAACAGATTGGAGTGACATCTGGAGCTACTGTGTCAACTGAGAAGAGTACTGTCCAAACTCTCATTGGTCTTCTCGACTGTGTGATGAAACAGAACAACCAAACGACAGCTGATGAATCTAATTCCTTCAACCAGCAACAGCCATTTCGAAAACCATGTAGGGTCTGTGGAGCTACGGAGCACTCCACCACCATGCATTGCAGATGAGGGGGATTGTCTTTGGCATGTTTTCAGTCAGGGCGTTGGAAGAAGGATTGTAGAAACTGCAAATCAGGGACTGCTGATTCTAGCGCACAGGTCTTTCAGGGATGCCAGTCTTTAAACGCCTAAGCCTACATTTGGAGAGGGGATGTGTAGGCAGTGATGGTGAAACCCTCAACAGAGTTGAAAGCAATCTTCTAGAGCAGCAGTATGTACATGCATGCGTTTCAGTTCCTGGAGATGTCAAAGTGGTCGTACAAAATTCGCAAAGAGTCGAACCATTTAGTGAACTTTTCTATACTTCAGTTACTGTGAATGGAGCATTCCAGGTGAGAGGCATGATTGATTCTGGTTCAATGGCTTGTACGCTGAGCGAAAAGGCAGAACAAAAGTTGAGTAGTGAACATATGATTTCCAAAGAGCAACAGATGAATGAACAAGTTGTCTTGGTTGACTGTGGAGGTCATCAAACACGTCCCAAATGTGTTTACGAAGTGGAACTTCAGGTTTATGGTGCAAGCTGTATTGTTCCCGTCCTTGTCGTTCCTGGGCAAAAGGATGACCTCATTCTCGGCTCCAACGTGATAAAGTTTATCATACAGCATTTAAAGAGCAGTGAGGATTATTGGAGGTTGATTTCTCAGAATAATGATCAGTCATGTGGCGATGTTGCCCATTTCCTTGACATGATAACTGGTTTGTCCAGGTGGAGAGAGAAAGATCCACCTTCCAAGATTGGAACAGTTAAGCTGACCCAAGCCGTCACACTTCTTGCTCAGCAAGAAGGTAAGCTGCCAAGTAATGTTCCTGTTTCACCTGGAAGTACTGTGGTTGTTGAACCTACTTCTTCAAAAACTATGCCACGGAACATCATGGTAGGCCGGGTCATTTACCTGTATGTGGAGCGACCGGTGGGTTCCGATGAAAGTAGTGAATCTTTCAGACAAGCCAATAACATTGAAGAGGGACTGTAAGCTGGCCGATGTTTCGCCATGTTTAGCCACCGAAGGCTTCACTTTGTTCCAGAACACCAATTCAGTCAGAAATGCTTCGTTTGAAGGATATTGTTAGTGGATAGTGTTTTTTCTAAACACTCCTTGGATTGTGGTGAGGCCAAAGGGTTTACCCACCGCATTTGGTTAGTGGATGAGAGGCCGTTCCATCTTCCGTACAGGAGGGTTCCTCCTGCACATTACCAGAAATTGCGTCAGGTCTTAACGGAAATGGAGGAACAGGGCATTATACGGAAGTCTGTTACCGAATATGCTTCTCCGCTGGTAATGGTTTGGAAGCGAGATGGCTCACTGAGAATATGCACCGACTTTAGATGGCTCAATGCACGTACCCTGAAGGATGCACATCCCTTGCCCCACCAGTCAAGATTGCTTGGCCGCTTTGGGTGGTAACACCTATTTTAGCACGATGGACTTAACCTCTGGCTTCTACAACATTCCGATGTGCGAGGAGGACAAACAGTACATGGCATTTACTACACCACTGGGCCTACATGAATATAATCGTATGCCGCAGGGTTTGTGTAATAGTCCAGCCTCGTTCATGCATATGATGTTGAGCATATTTGGTGACTTAAACTTCGCCAGCACAATCTGAAGCTAAGTCAGAAAAAGTGCCTTTTCTTGCGCACTTCAGTCAGGTTCTTGGGGCACATCATAAGTGGTAGTGGAATGGCTGTGGACCCCCCCCCCCCCACACCTTTTCTGTGATTTTGGGGTCACGCAGAAGTTTGTGCAGGCAGACACAAGGCTGGATGCTATTTCTCAATGACTTTTGTCTTTTACATCCAGGTATGGTTTTAAAAGCGCTTCATTAGCTCAGAGGTTTTATTCTTTTTGGTTGTTCTCATGTTTTTAAAAGGGTTTCATATAAAATACTATAAAAAAGCAGGTATTAAAAAGGGTATACATTAAAAACATTAAAAATGAGGTAAAGTTCATGTGTTAAATAAGTAATATTGCACATATCCCAGGGGTTTTTGTTTTACAATTTGGCACTTTGTCGTTTCTTTGAAGTCAGTCTTATAAAGATGTATTATATGAAGTAGTATATATGTACACACATATGGATATATATTGATATGTACATTTTTTTATATATTTTTGTACTGGTTAGGTTTTTGCTTTTTATTTTATTGCTTTATGTGTTATGTGTAAGAAAAATATCCTAGTGGAAATGTAGCTACAGTATGACTGCTAGTTTCTTTCATGTTAGAGGCTCTAGATTGAGTTGGCTGAGAGTACTGCAGGAGAAAGAAGTTTGTGCAGGCAGACACAAGGCTGGATGCTATTTCTCAATGACTTTTGTCTTTTACATCCAGACAATAAAGGATTCCCAGTTGGTACCGGCATTGGAGGTCACGAGTTCTCCTTTTTATTTCCTAAATACTTTAATTTGAAGCCTCACTTTTAATATTGGAGGAGTCTTTAGTATAGTATGCCTTATTTGGTTAGAGCTGATAAATACAGCTTCCAAGCTCTAATAATTGTTTTATAAAGTAATGTTCATAAACACTTGTCATAACATTTTATAATGCATAAGCATAGCTATAAAGCATAATGCATTTCGTAAATATTTATAGCCATGTTTATTTATGATGCCTCATGAATGCACTATAATGTATTACAAATGTGTTCATAGGTTCTTATAAGCATGATATTCCTTAAATGTTACAAAAGATTCTACTTGCACATTAGTGGTGTTGATTTTGTGAAAAAAATAGTAACAGATCCTCTACAGAGAACCCACATTTTTAAATGTACATTTTCTGTTTATTGACATGTCAAATACTACAATATTTGACTTTGACATTGGCAAAATATGGCAAAATACCTGTTATTATAGGTTTTTTTGTTCTGAATATATTTATTCTGAATAAAGGTTCAGTAAACAAATTTAATTTATGCACTAAATTTTGCAGAGAAATGTCATTTGTTCTCAGTAGAGGATATGTTAACTTTACATTTTGTTGATTTTTCTAAGTGAAATGTGACCTTGGTATTCAAACTTTCCATTCAACTGTATACGACTCCATATGTGTTTGTGAGAGATACATATCTGTTATAGCTCTGCCAGAGATTTGAGGGGTGATGAGAATTTGGGAAACTTTCTAAGAGAAAGAACAGGAATCATAACAGTGAGTGAGAGAGAGAGGTTTGTGTGGGTGTTTTAGAGAGAGTAATAGAGTTGGAAGACTCAAACTCTTATCCTACTTTAACTCTATGATAAGATAATGAAATACATCAATGTTCAGGGAGATATGTACTTCATTTTTGTCCAGCAATAAAAGCAAAGTTACTTCCAGCTATTCCAGCATCCAATATCACCATGATCTTCGGCTTTCTCTGGTTAGTTTGATGTTACTCTTCACTGACACTTGCTCATGACTGTTCAGGCTCTTTGAGGAAAGCATGTGTGTGTGTGTGAGAAATAGTGAACATGCTGGCTGGCCCACATTATTTGCAGACACTCGTACACAGGGAAAAAGCAGAATTTATTGTAACAGCTCCATTAAGAGTCATTTGTGTTGGATCATGTTTGAAAATCAGAGAAACTCTTATGTTCAGACTACTTTTCAAAGAAAGTGAACACTTTACACCATCTTCAAATCTCTTGTAAAATGATGAACCCAACAGTTATGTTTTTGATTGACAATACTGATTCTCATTAACACTGCATTTTTGAAAATTGGTGTTCATAATCTTGCACATGAAAGCCACATGATTGACATGAAAATGTCAACCATAATGTGAAGCCAGGTCTGTGTTTGCTTTAACACCAAAGATAAAGAGCAGCCACTCCCAAAGGTGTATATGGAAGTCATGGCAGGGAATAAGCAAGAATCAAAAAGAAAACATCAAAGAATCAAGAAAGAAAAGAATCAGAGGCAGATGCCTTCAAAGTACTTATGAAAGAGAAATACAGGGTGACTCAAAGATTCAATGATTTGTTTCACTTGTAAATCACATTCCATTCCCTTTACTGACTAACCTGCAAAATACTTTAAACATAATGACTAAATCTACGAAGCCCTTTCAGCTACTGTCTCAACAAACCTGTATCACCATAAGGAGAATTTTAAAGTAAATGTATATGAATTTCAAGTTGATGCTGTAAAATGTTTACATCCACTGTGCTGTGTATGATTATGATAAATCATGTGAATTGATGAATTTTGTATGGTGATCATTTGTCATGTAAAATTGCCAATTTCTATATAAGCTTGAGATTGTTTATCACATGATGTAGCTGTTCAAATTTCAGTGTAAGCACACAGGGTTATCAGAAGCAACATGTATGTTTATGCCATTTTTTTTTGTCCGTGTTGCTATATACATATTCATATGCAAATAACTTTAAGGTGTGCCCCATGTACCATCAGGTAATGCCCAGTGAGTTTGCCCCACACAACACTAAACCAAAAAGTACAGTATTCAATGTGTACCATGTCACAGATTTTTCACTCTGAACTACTCAACAATAAAACTAGAGAACAACATATTTTTAGTTCATAATTTTGGAAGGGTAAAAAGTTCCAGCAGTCATGGGAGTTCTTAAACTCATGATCAGTTACAATATGTAGAAGTACACTAGGGATCTCGAAATATAGGAGAGCTAGCGTTCCTTAAGCCAGAGGATCCGGCAAATGTTATCCACTGCAGACACTTAATACCAGTGTCTTGTGGACATACTACCCCCCCCCCCCCCACACACCCAACCTTAGTGGTCACTAACTCCAGATGTAGTCTGCTGTTTAACTGTTGGACATTTTCAGTCAGGGGACCTGCTCCTAGATCATAAAGCACAGATAAGCATTGTAAGAGTTGTCTAACAAATAAGAATGTATTCTAAATTGAGTAGGTCCAGGTCTCAAATGTGATTTGCTAAGCCATGTTGTAACCACTGTTTTTACTCAATGTGTCAGTTTAAACCTGCATCAATGCACTAAATATTTATATATATATAAATAATATATTAAAACACATTATGCTTTCATAGAAAAATATTTGGCCATTGTTTTCTCGTTCATCTCGTTTTGGACTTGAGACTCAACTCAAACATATCAATGTCACATTGCTTTAATTTGTTGATGATTTGGTGTACTTCATGTTGGATATTTTTAATAAAAGCAATAATCCATTTGAGTTTTAACACCCCCAAACTGTATCACTGTACTGCATGTCCTCTACCGGCGAACTGATTAATTTGACCATCTCTGCCATTTAAAACTATCCTTTCTGTGTGGAGTTTGCATGTTGTCTGTACAAACAAACACAGTCAGGAAAGTTGGAGATACTGAATTGCCCCTCGTGTGTGTCTGCACCTTGGTTTGGTTTTTCAACACCTGCTTATGGTGCATCCTACCTGGACAATGACTGCTGCAATAGGCTCCAGCACCCCCATCCATGACCCAGAAAGTGAAGTGTGTGTATGTGCTATAGCCAAAATGACACATCAACCATGATGTAAAGAACTGTTAGAAGTAATTTCAGTCATATGAAAAACCTGGAATGATTCCACAAGCCTTATAGATCCATATGTTAATAAAACGTCATGAAATGGTTTTCTGACACAGCAGCATATTCTGTGATTTTCATGAACACTTTGCATTATTCAATTGTTGAGATTCAAACAAAGCCATTCAAAGTGGTGCATTGTAGAGACGTGTACTAATTCATATTCCTTTTCAATGGTTGTGATAGGAATCAGACATGTCTAAAATGTTCATTTGCTACCCAAAAATTCAGTGAGCCTACACATTTTTGGGGGGACCCAGCATGTACCTCTCCACCATTAAACAATCATTAAGTCATTAACAATGACATCAGGTAACATATTCTTAACCATTTCCTTTAATAGCCTAATAGAATTATGCAAAACCTGTGGAAATCGCTTTTAAGTAATGATTTGACATGTTTGTACTGCAACCTTGTAACATTCCTTATAGCATCACATGAGGTAAAATGTTTTCAGGATTAAAAACAGGACAAAAGGGTGAAAAGAAACCGATTACATGACCCTCATTCACTCTTTCAGGGGATCCTTTCTCTTTCGTCCCATGTCCTCTTGTTCTCACTTTATGCCTTTGCCGAGCAGCTGTCAGCAGGTATAAAATGAAAGCAATTGCTGGTATTTTACACTCTGGTATTTGTCACTCTGATCCGCTGACACACAGCAGCTGTCTTGCCTCACCTGCTCCCTTTTGACCTCCTCCCTCCCTATGTTACATTCTGTCCACCCCTCTCACAGCCAAAAACACAGCACCCAAAAGACCTCAGCAGCTACAGGCCGGTGGCACTGACGTCACACCTGATGAAGACACTGGAGAGGCTGGTCCTTAGACAACTCCGCCCTATGGTGAGCTCATCTATGGACCCACTTCAGTTTGCCTACCAGCCTGGCATCGGGGTGGATGATGCCATCATCTACCTGCTGCATGGAGCTCTTTCTCACCTGGAGAAGCCTGGGTGCACTGTGAGAATCATGTTCTTTGATTTCTCCAGGGCTTTCAACACCAACAGCCTGGGCTCCTGACGGACAAGCTGGAACAGGCAGGGGTGGGCCATCACCTAACACACTGGATCCTGGACTACCTCACCAACCGTCCACAGTATGTGAGGACAAGGGACTGTGTGTCCGACATGGTGGTCTGTAACACAGGGGCCCCACAGGGGACGGTGTTAGCACCGTTCCTCTTCACCCTGTACACTGCAGACTTCATGTACAACTCACCCAACTGCCACCTACAGAAGTTCTCTGATGACTCAGCGATCGTCGGCCGCATCACAAATGAGGACGACAGAGAGTACAGAGAACTGATTCAGGACTTTGTGGACTGGTGTCTGCGGAATCACCTACAGATCAATGCAGGGAAGACCAAAGAACTGGTGGTGGATTTCCGCAGGCGCACACATCCCCCTCCAGCAGTGAACATCCAGGGAATGGACATTGAAAGAGTGGACTCTTATAAGTACCTGGGTGTGCACCTTAACTGTAAACTGGACTGGTCAGACAACACAGCTGCACTTTACAGGAAGGGACAGAGCAGACTCTACCTGCTCAGGAGACTGAGGTCATTTGGAGTGCAGGGGCCACTCCTGAGGACCTTTTTCGACACAGTGGTGGCATCAGCCATCTTCTATGGAGTGGTCTGCTGGGGCGGCAGCATCTCCACTGCAGACAGGAAGAAACTGGACAAACTGATCCGGAGGGCCGGCTCGGTCCTAGGGACTCCTCTAGACCCAGTGCAGGCGGTGGGAGAGAGGAGGATGCTGAACAAGCTAGCATCCATGCTGGAGAACGACTCCCACCCCATGCGTGAGACTCTGGCAGCACTGGGCAGTTCCTTTAGTGACCGGCTCCTTCACCCCAAGTGTGTGAAGGAGCGCTATCGCAGGTCCTTCCTTCCTGCTGCTGTGAGACTGTACAACCAGCACTGCTCCCAGTAGACCACATACAATACATACAATACAATATACACTTACATTCAGAATGCGAACATTTTTCATTGTGCAATAGGCTAAGTGCAATACAGATTTATATGCAACTCTTATTTTATTTTATTTTATTATTATCCTTATTTTGTTGTAAATAGTCTAGAGATTTAGCTTTAATTTTTATTATTTATAATGTTGATAATGTTTACACTGTTTCCTGTTTCTACTACTGAGTGCCTTACTCCTGTTACTCTGCTGCTGCTGTAATACTGTGAATTTCCCCGCTGTGGGACTAATAAAGGATTATCTTATCTTATCTTATCTTAATAATAATAATAGCACGAAATTAGTTTAGAAGTCAATAAAACCGCTATCATTTGAATGTGTCTGCATGTGTTTGGTGCTCAAAATGTCTTTATATCTGTATGTATTTAGATTTGAATTGGGACTTGGAGTAATAGGAACTAAAAGTGGTTCATGCTTGAAGCATTTTAAAAAATGCATTATGTATAGATTATTGAAGCACAATAATACATTAACAAATAACAAACATCCTAGTTTGCTGTATGTCACGCAGTCAACGGGGAAGTCGGACTCCACTTCCCAGAATGCTCGGGAGGATCACGTGATCTTCCCCTGCACCTGTCAGCGATCAGTCGCTGAAATTCTAATGACTTGCACCTGATGGACTCCTGTTTCTTTCTTTATAAGCTAGGACTTTACTTGGACTCTTTGCGAGGTATTGTTCCCATGCAATTACTGAGCGGTTTATCTATGGTGTATTTCCTGTGTATCGACTTCTCTCTATTCCTGACCCGGTTTTGTGTATTGTTTTGCCCTTGTGTACCTCTGCCTGCCTGGACTGTTGTCACAACTTTGGATTGAACTTGGATTTGGATGTATGTTTTCTCCCTCTGGGAATTCTCCTGACTACCTCAGGTATTAAATCTCCTCCTTTTACCCACAAGTGTCTGCGATACTGTTCACACGTTACAGAATACCTTGCCTACCATGCAGACGGCGGAAAGGGATGTTTTTCAAAGGGCACTTACTAAACAGGGTCAACTTCTGGGACATCAGCAGTAACACAGTAGTAACAACTCTCAGGAGTAACACATTCACTGGAGTCCCTAACTAACCAACAAGCAGTACAGCAAGATCAGTTGGTACAGCTTGTAGACAGCATCAAGGAAATGACCAGCCAGTTTCGTGGCATGCAGCCGACAGATTCGACATCCATGATGGCTCCCGCTAACCCAATGACAATAACGACCCTAACAACGTTTCCGGTTAGTAAACCCGATAAATTCACAGGCAATCCTGATCTATGCAGAGGTTTTTTGTTGCAATGCTCAGTCTTTTGTCAATTTGCCAAAAGGGTCGGACCAAGCTAAGACTTCTTTCGTGGTGTCCAGATTATCAGAAAAGGCATTAGAATGGGCTACTGCTAGCTGGCCTGCCTTCAATGGATGTACATATGAGCATTTTTGAAGGAGTTTTTTTTTTTAAACTAGTTTTTGATCACCCCTATGAGGGGGGAAAAGTAAGCGGAGAACTGTTAACCCAACTACATCAGGGTCCACGCTCTGTAGTGGAATACGCGCTGGAATTCAGAACTCTCGCAGCCAGTAGCGGTTGGAAAGAGATAGCCCTTCTAGTAAAGTTTAGACATGGACTGAACCCGGAAATTCTCAATGAGCTTGCCAGTAAGGATGACGGATTAATTTTAGATTAACTGATATCATTGGCCATCAAGCTAGATCATTTAATGAACTCCAGAAGGAAGAAGGGAAGTGCACGAGTCCCACAAAGCATATCACGTCCTGTTAGAGTTCCCAGGGAAATTGATGAGATTCCAGAACCCATGGTATGTGAATCATCCTGGTTATCACAGGAAGAGGCAATACCGTTTTTTTCCCATCAGTTGTTGGGTTTTTTTTTTTTGGTTTTTTTTTGTGGACAACCTGGTCAGAGACTGTTGCAAGAGAATCTCTCAAAATAAGGCACCGACCCCGGGAAAGCACGTGGAGTTCACTCCACGAGTATTCCCACGAAGGGATTGGTTTCCAGATCAGTACTGCTACCTGTTTGGTTGTGCCTTCACCCTAATGTTGTCATTTCAGCACTAATCGACTCTGGAGCCGAGGGGAACTTCATACATGCTCAGTGGAGAAACTATGCATCCCTGTCAAGAACCTCCGGAGTTCCCTAGAAGTTACTGCATTAGATGGAGATCCTGTGGGATTTCGGCCAATCACCCATGTCACCATCCCTATTGAGACACATGCTAGTGCATTGCATTCTGAGAAATTATCCTTCCTAATCCTAGATCAAACTCTTTGACATCATCCTTGGGCTTCTGTGGTTAGAAAAACATAACCTGACCATTTCTTGGACTGACCGTACTGTTACACAATGGTCGAATTACTGTTTCAAAAATTGTCTTAATTCTTCTATTGCCATCAGATCAACCACTATTGAAAGCCCAAACACTGAGTCTTCCTTTAAAATCCCACAAGAATACCTAAATTTAAAGGACGTGTTTAGTAAGAATGTCACTAAATTACCAGCCCAGAGACCCTATGATTTGTGCTATAGACTTGCTTGGTCTCAGAACCCATATTGCACAAAGCCAGAGTGTATCCTCTAACTCAGGAGGAACACAACCCTGGACATCTATATTGATGAAGCCTTAGATCAGGGCTTTATTCACCCTTCTACCTCTCCCATAGCCTCTAGTTTTTTTATAAAGAAGAAGAATGGGGGGCTTAGACCATGTATTGATTAGAGTGCTCTTAATCAAATCTCTAAGGCATATCCATATCCTTTACCCCTGGTCCCAGTAGCACTGGAACAACTGCAAGGAGCCCAATATTTCACCAAGTTAGACCTCTGCAGCGCACATAACTTAATTCGGATAAAGGAAGGAGATGAGTGGAAAATTGCCTTTTTGACCACCAGGGGGTGTTATGAATATTTAGTTATGCCTTTCAAGCTCTCTGTCGCCATGTACTGTGAGACATGTTGGGTAAATTCGTAATCAATCTTGATCATATCTTTATCTTGGTGTATTCACCTTCCTTAGAGGAACATATCCATCATGTTAGAAAGGTGCTTATGAGACTACTACAGAATAACTTGTATCTAAAAGGTGAAAATTGTGAATTTCATTTGCGCTCAGGTGATCTTGTTGGGGTATATCATTAGTCAACAGTGGATAGTTATGGAGGATCATAAGGTAGAGGCAGTTCTAGATTGGCCACAACCAATGTCTGTAAAAGGGTTGCAGAAGTTTTTAGGTTTTGCTAATTTCGATCGTCGCTTCATTAGGAATTTCAGTGCTATTGTGGCTCCATTGACTTCATTGCTGAAAGGGAACCCTAAGAGAATCAATTGGAATGCTCAGGCAGAAAAGGTCTTCCAAGACCTTAAGAAGGCTTTCACCCAAGCCCTGATATCAGCTCATCCTAATCCTAAGTTGCCTTTTGTAGTAGAAGTAGATGCATCAGAAACAGGGCTGGGGGCAGTTCTGTCGCAACGGACCGGGTCTCCCGTTAAACTACACCCCGTAGCATTTTTTTCGCATAAATTATCTCCGATGGAACGAAATTATGGAATAGGAGAGAGAATTGTTGGCTATTAAATTAGATCTTGAAGAATGGCGACATTGGTTGGAGGGCACCAATTATCTGTTCACTGTACTTACGGATCATAAAAATTTAGAATATCTCTGGACAGCTAAAAGGCTCAATGCCAGACAGGCCAGGTGGTCTTAGTAAATTGAAAACGTGAGAAAAACAATCACCTATAGACCCGGAAGTCGCAACACCAAGGCAGATGCGTTGTCCTGGAAATTTCACACCCAAATCAACCATGAGCAAGATGAAGATCCTCACCCGATTCTTCCCCCCCGAGTTAAAGATATCATACATCCATTGGAGAATAGACGAGGAGATTGAGAGAGCTCTCCCCAGCATTCGCATACCCAAAGTGTCCACCAGAGAAGTTGTATGTACCCACTGCCTTCAGAACTGCACTTATCACCTGGGCACATTCATCATTAACATCAGAACACCCAGGTGAAACACGCACCCAACAATTCCTTGTTAATAGGTATTGGTGGGAGGACATGATCAAAGATGTACATAATTTTGTAGCCTCATGTTCTATTTGTGCCCAATGCAAGAGACCTAAAGTACTGCTAGTGGGGCGACTTATACCTCTACCAGTTCCCAACCGGCCACGGTCACACATTGCTGTCGATTTCATAACTGACTTGCCAGTCTCAGACATTCACTACCATAAAGACAATAATTGACAGATTCTCAAAGGGAATCAGGTTTGACATTCAAAGCCCTTCCCGGGGGTGGGGGGGGGTGGGGGGGGTACACACACGTTCATCTACGGTGTATTATGTGTATCAACTTCTCGCCATTCCTGACCCGGTTTTGTGTATTTTGCTCTTGTGTACCTCTGCCTGCCTGGACTGTTTTATGTCACAACTTTGGATAGAACTTGGATGAACTTGGATTTGGATGTATGTTTTCTCCCTCTGGGGATTCTCCTGATTACCTCAGTTGGCTGTCCACATGCCTTTCTGACATCGCCTGGATATAGGCAAGCAAAGAAAGACCATTTGCTAGCACTCTAAAATAAACATGGTTAAGATAAGAAAACAGCATATAAAGAGAGACTTACATTAGAAAGGAAAATAAAATATGGTGACCATATGCACAGGTCTATCCAATTTGCTGTTCAATTACAGTTGATGGCTTACTTTGTTATCCAGTGAATAAGAGCATAGCACTGACTAAGTGGTGATAACTCTCACACTCTCACCTTGCCCCTACCTCTTTTTGCATTGAAATGACCCTTTGTCACACGACCTTAAGGTGACCCCCCCCTTATCTCTACCCCTACACCTCTCCTTCTGCAGCCCTTCCTTATCTCTCGTCAAACTCCTTTTCCCCCTCCTTAGTTTTTCAATGTATATAAGGTTCTTCCAAAATTTTCTTGTTAGACTAGACTCCTGATCCTGCTGATTGACTGTTGATCCACTGCGCTCTGTATGTGGAAATAAACTCCAGTCAACGCTGAAGCTCTAATCTCCTGACTCTTGTCAAATTTCTAACAACTTGGTGCCATGACCCGGATGGCTTACTGAAACTTGGTGAATAAAAACGCCATTTTCAAACTGAAGAGAAATTCTGGCTTTATAAAATAGGAGTCAGTAAAGTTTAGCCTCTCTGAAACAAGGGAAGTTGTCACTGACAAAAACCTAGTGTTTTGTGGCTGTTATCCCCTTTGTTCCAAGGTAAGTTTTTGTTGTCACTGGTAAAGAAACCTAGTGTTTTTTGTGAATTTGAAATGGTAATTGACAGCATAGTCAAAAAGCACACCAATGAGCAAAAGAGATCTCAGTACTTTGCATCCAAAGGGCTCCCTGCTGATAGTGAATGGGCCCTTACAGAACGTAAAACTCTGGGTTATGGTATCAAGCATGATTCATTTAAAGAATGTCTTCATGTAATAAAGCAGTACTGGAAGTATAAGCTTAGATACATGGAGGGTAAGCTAGAGAAAGCTGAGGAAAATATCCTAGAGCTAACCAACGAGTGTAAAAAGCATAAAATAGCTGCCTTGAATGCCCAGAGAACCTGTAAAAAAACTTCAGCAATCATTAACGGAGGTTGAACAGGAACATGCCAATTGTAAATCTAAGTCAAAGCATCAGTGCCGACCTCCACCTGTAGCCCCTCCTCCAGGTCAGCCATGCTACACAGAGGATGAAGATCTGCCACTGTTGGTTAGGTGGTATCCAGAGTTGGATGGATTTCACTCTGATGGATCAGAATCCTACTCATCTGATGAGGATCCTAATCCTACTAGTAATAAACCAGTTCAGATGAGACCAATCACTATCAGATCTTCTAAAGTTCTTAAGGGAGGTGAAGTTAAGGAAACCAGAGAACAGGATTTTTCATTTCTTGTAGACACAGGGTTACCACTTTTTCTGAAACAGCCTGCATATCTTTAGGAGTACTCTTGATAGACACATCACAGCTGAGGGACTGGGTAATGCTGGGTAATCCTTGACTCTCTCTGCACCCATTGATGTTAATCTAGGGCCTAAAAAAAAGTCGAAAATATTCTTGGGATGGATTTTCTGAGGAAATTGAACTGTTCTTTATCTATTAATACTGATTCTTGTTTGGAACATTGCCTCTTTAAGACAGTCTGATTTGGCTGATCTCTTCATTTGCTCAAATGATAAGGATGGTTGTGGTCTTCTAGATATGGAACCAGTTGTTCTCACAGGCCATCAACCTCCTTGTACTAAGCAATACCCCCTTAATAAAGAAACCTTGCAGGGTATTAAGCCTATAATAGATCAGCTTGAGAAGATGTATCTGGGTCAAAACACAGTGCATCCAATAGTCCTGTGTGGCCAGTTCGTAAAGCTAATGGAACTTGGCAGCTAACAGTACTACAGGGTAGCCAATCAGCATATTGACAAACTGACTCCATTGGTTGCTGACCCATGGCATTCCCACAACACTTTTTTTCTGTAGTTGATATGGCCAATGGCTTTTGGTCAGTCCCATTAGCATTACAAAGCCAGCCATGGCTTGCTTTCACTGTGGGGGATGTTCAGTACCAGTGGACTCGTTTGCTGCAAGGGTTTCACAACAACCCCAGTATTTACCATCAGGCTCTCAGAAATCATCTCTACCAAGCAGAGCACATTTTGCAGTCCTCTGTTATTATTCAGTATGTTGATGTATTGTTGAGTAGTAAGAATGCGGAAACACATGACACAGATGTGAAGGCACTTCTTGGGTTTTTTTTTTTTTTTGGCTAGCAAGTGACACGAGGCCAGTCGAGACAAAGCTCAGTTGTGCTGTTCTAGTGTCCAATATTTGGGACCATGGGTTACACAAGGTTCTAGAGGAATTTTGCCTGCCAGAAGCTCTGCAATTAATGCAATGTCATTGCCAACCACAGTGCATAAATTGTGAGCTTTCTTAGGCCTATGCAACTACTGTAGACCTTGGATAGATTCTTATGCTGCAATTGCACAACCACTATACGATCTGCTCAAAGGTAACCCTGGGCAACATGACACTGTTGCGCACACACAGATGACACAATTGATACTTTTGTAAAGTTAAAATCAGCCTTGATACCTGCACCTGCTCTTGGCCTTTGTGATCCAAACAAGCCCTTCACTGTCTTTGTACATGAGGATTGCGGTTTTATGACATCTTGTCTGACTCAGGAACATGGTGGTTTGCAGCATCCAGTAGCTTATCATTCAGCTAAATTAGATGCTGTGGCATGTGAAATGGGTCCATGCTTAAGGGCAGTACAGGCTACCTATCTGGCACTGTTAGCATTTGCGTCAAGGACACTAGAACAAGTAGTCACAGTCAAATGTCCTCATTCTGTATCAGCGCTACTCAATAATGGCCGTGTATTGTCAGTAACAGCCTCCAGATGGGGTAACTGGCTTGCAGTTTTGACAGCTCCTAATGTAGTGATTCAGAGTGCACTCATGAACAACCCTTCTTTTATGATGTCTTCACTGACTGATGCTAACAAGGAAGGGGATGATTGCATTGAATTATCCAACCCTCATCCTGTTTTTAAGGATGCCCCTCTTGATAATCCTGATTTGACCCTTTTTACTGATGGTTCTTCAACCCACACTGATAGTCAGCATAGATCTGGATGGGCAGTAACTGACAGCTTTCAAACTTTGACCAGTTGTAGTCTCCCTCCTTTTAACTCAGTCCAACAGGCTGAATTAGTGGCCTTAACTGAGGCATGTAAGCTTGCATCAGGCAAGAGTGTTACCATTTATACTAATTCCCGGTATGCTTTTGGAGTAGTACACAATTTCGGTTAGATTTATGGAGTCACAGAGGTTTTCTCACAGCTGCTGGCACTCCTGTTAAAAACATATTAGTACAGAATCTTTTGGAGTCTAAGTTACCCACAGATCTACCTATCGTGAAAGTCAAAGCACACAGTGGTATTAATTCTTTTGAAGCACAAGGCAATAGAATTGCAGATGAAGCGGCTAAAAGGGCAAGTTTTTTACCAAGAGCTAATATTGCATCTCTAGCTAACACAGTGTAAAACTAATGACATGATATTCACAAGATACAGTCTGACTCCCCAAATGTGGAACTCTGGACTTGGCTGGATTCAGGTGCAAAAATAGCTCCAGATGGCATCTGGACCAAAGGGGGAAAACGTAGCACCTGAATCATTACTTCCTTACCTAGCTACACAAATACATTCTTTGGGTCACATTGGAGTGGAAAAGATGGTTAATCAATTCTTACATTCCTGGTGGAATCCAAAGTTCAGGGAACAAGCTAAAACCATAGTTCAAAATTGTGTTACTTGTAATCAAGTCAATGTTGCACCTCAGATGCGAACTCCTGCTGTTAAAACAGTGGCACCTCCAGGTCCATTCCACCATTTACAGGTAGTGCAGGCAGTCTGTAAACTTCTAAACGTGAACTGGAAACTTCACTGTCCATACAGGCCACAAGCTTCTGGACAGGTCGAGCATGCAAACAGTGTCATCAAAGAACAGCTAACTAAACTCCATAGTCAGGGAGTAAAATGGACTGCAACATTGCTGTGTTGGTCCCAGGTGTGATTGATCTCCGTAAAGCAGATGTGCATCTATTGTCAGATGCACTTCTTAACTACTGTCAAATACTAACATAAGCAGTACAGGTAGCTCAGAATCAGGTCATTAGTGCTTGGGGTAAATGAGCTGAAGGTGGCCATACCATAGTTCCAGGTCAATTCGTCATGGTGAGGAAACATTACAATCTCTAGAACCTAGGCGGGAAGGTCCATATCAGGTTCTGATTACTGACTCAGCAGTAAAGTGTGAAGAAAAGAAAACATGGATTCACATTTCTCACTGTAAAGTTGTGCCTGCTCCTCAGAACTAAGTATTAGGGTCAGTATGAGAGGAGGTGGGTCATGTACAGAGCCTCAAGGAAGAACTGATTTCTATTATCATAGGGGTTACCCTTGAGGTGAAGATATCTCCACACTGTGCATTATCATAACAGCCTCCTCTGAGGGACAGATAGTGGGGAGCAGCAGTTAACCTCACACGAGTGTATAATAAAAACCTCCACCCTTTGTCCTACAATGGAATGGGACCTTATTTTTCACCAAGACAAAATTTGAAAATGAAGGCTTATACAGATGTAGATGCGGTGATCATGTCCAGTATCACCAGCTTTATGTAGATACTGCATGGAGAACAAGCCAAGGGGGAAATCATGTTCCAAGCATTTCCTTGGATAACCCAAGAGTTGTTTTTTTTTTTTTTTCCATTAGGGAGAATCAAAGGGGGAATTGAGAGAAAATATGGTCACCATGTTATTTTTCTTTCTAATGTAAGTCTGTCTTCATATGCTCTGTTATCTTATCTTAACCATGTTTATTTTAGAGTGCTAGCAAATGGTCTTTTGCTTGCCTAAGCGGTGATAACTCTCACACTCTCACCTTGCCCCCTACCTCTTTTTGCCTTGAAATGACCCTTTGTCTCACGACCTTAAGGTCATAAACCCCCCCCCATCTCTACCCCCTACATTTCTCCTTCTGCAACCCTATCTCTCCTCAAACTCCTTTTCCCCCTCCTCAGTTTTTTAATGTATATAAGGTTCTTCCAAAATATTCTTGTTAGACTCTTGATCCTGCCGATCGACTGTTGATCCACTGCGCTCTGTATGTGGAAATAAACTCCAGTTTAAAAAAAAAAAAAAAGGAAATAAACTCCTGTCAATGCTGAAGCTCTAATCTCCTGACTCTTCTTGTCGAATTTCTAACAATATATGAACAACAACATATTTCTAACAACATATGAAACTTAGGGATATGGGATATAATTAGGGATATGATTCTCAGGAATATATAGCTATATCAGTAATAAACAGCAGCCACAGTAATTAGCTATAGTTAATTATGGGCCTCCCCATGACATGTCTTTCTCCATCTAGCCTTCCCTATTGGCTCTTTCTTCAGCACTTGCAGTTAAGAGCTGGAGGCCCCCAAGGGTCCATTGGATGAATGCTACAGCCATGAGATTTTTCCTTTGTAAATCTTTCACCCCTTCAAATCATACATCACTAAGGGAAAGGAAACAGTTTTTACAGAATGACGATGATTATTTAAATTGCATTTTAAATCATACAGCAGAAATACTGTCCTTTCCTCTGTAAAAAAGTGATCTAAACAGTTTAAAACTGTATTGTTAATTTACAGTACAACAATGTGCTGACCTGTCTCAAACTTACAAGGTGGAAAAGATTAATTTTGATTTCAGTTTGACTTTAATGCCTTTTTGGAAGCAGCTACTAATTGGGCACTCACAGTAGCACTGACCACAATTCCACGATAATAACACCATCTCATGAATGTTTACTACTGATATTGTTCAGTTCAGCCTGCCCTCAAAAGGACTTAGCAACACCAAATAAAAGAACATGCTCATGATTGAGCAGAAAACTTAAGAGTCCTTAAGAGTCCGTCTAACAGCCCAACCTACATTACCACGTGGATACCACATGGCTTAACAATGGGCTGCCAATTGGGCAGCACTGTTGGGGCCCCTAAAGATACAGACAGCTTATAAAACACATTCAAGTGACATATTTTTACTTGTTGTGTTGCAATTTTTAGTGAATCCTTTAATAAACACTTTAACATAAAGCTTAATACCAAATATTATTTTATATTATATCTGCAAAAGACAATCTAGATGGCAGCATATGTAGCTCCAAAATGTGTATTTACCCCTCAGCATTGATGGTGTCTTTACAGATGTACAGGTTACTCTAGACACTGGCACTAACATACCATGTCCCCATACCATGACAGACACTGGCTTTTGATCTTTGCATTAATAACAGTGAAGATGGTTCTTTTTGTCCTTTAAAAAACAAATTGAAAGGTGGACAGACCACAGAAAATGGTTTCACTTTGCATCTGTTCACCTTAAATGAACCTGAGCCCAGATAAGTTGGAGACCTTTCTAGATGTTGTTGATATATGGCTTCTGTTTCACATAATAACTTACATCTTACAATTACAGTTACAATTACAACATACATATAATCTTAACTTACATTTGTAGCAATGAACTGTGTTCACTAACAAGGGTTTTACAAAATGTTCCCCAGCCAATTTGGTTAAATTCATTACAGAATCATGTTGTTTTTAATACAGTTCTGTATGAAGGATCAATGGTGACATTCAGTACTGATTTTTTGCCTTTACACACAGATTCTCTAAATCTTTTAATAATATGTGTGTAGATGGTGAAATCTGTACATTACTTGCAATTATGTGTTGAGAAACATTGGGTTTCATTTTACCAATATCTTCCTTTTTCAACAGAAGTCTAGAAGTTTGGCTACTTAGTTGATGACCAACTGGCTATTTAAAAAAAGACTTAAGAAAAAAATTGTGTAGTAAGAAGAAATTTATTTTTAAGAATGGTTGGTAAATGTTGTTCAATTGTTCTTCAGTTGTTGGGCTATTTGGTTATGCAGTGTTTTACAAAGTGTTCTTGTGAGTGTTCTCATTTTCTTCTATTCTCCTGTTTACCTGTGGAAAGTTCCAAAAGTGTTTTTGATAATTCCCCAAACTTCTCATTCTTACTTTGCCCTGTCCCAACTTTTATGGAATGTGTTACAAGCATGAAATTTAGTAATTTTAGTATATTTACAAAAATCAATAAAGTTAAAGATACATTTTTTTACAGATATTTAATATTTTATTTTATTTACTCTCCCAACTTTTAGGGCATTGGGTTAACATACCCTGTACAGAGAACACACTTCAAAGAGCACATTTTAATGCACAATAACGGTTTATTAACTGAATATTGTGAAATATGCAGATAGTTGGACCATGATATGCTCCATAAAGTGATCTTTATTGAAAAGCAAGAAAGGCACATGCAGAACCCAAACCATTTTGAGGTTCACTAAACTTAAACATGTAACATACACTAACACACAACAACATAAAACAACATTAGTTGTCCCTTTTCAGGAGGGTGAATGCATATCATGAGTATTAGCATGTGGCCAGCTGTGTAGCCACACCTCCAGTGTTTCTCAGAGCCAGCGCAAGCCAGTAGGGATTTGTCACTATATTTACGTCCCATTTTGTAATTTCTGCTTTATTATTTTTCAATGCGTTAATCTCAGCAAGGCAGCACGGTGGCGTGGTGGGTAGCGCTGTTGCCTCGCAGCAAGGAGGGCCTGGGTTCGATTCCCCGGCCGGGTGATCAGGGTCCTCTGTGTGTGGAGTTTGCATGTTCTCTCCGTGTCTGCGTGGGTTTCCTCCGGTTTCCTCCCACAGTCCAAAGATATGCAGTCAGGCCAATTGGACATGCTAAATTACCCCTGGGTGTGAGTGACTGTCTGTCTGCCCTGCGATGGACTGGCGACCTGTCCAGGGTGTGTCCTGCCTTTCGCCCGAGGACTGCTGGGATGGGCTCCAGCACCCCACTGCGATCCTGACGGAGAAGTGGCTTAGAAAATGGATGGATGGATAATCTCAGCAAATAATTGGAAATTGAAGGCTCATGTTTAATATTATCAGGTTCATTTTAATGGTGTAATAAACATTTGTATAACGCTTGTATAAAGCTTTTATGGTTTATTTGGATTAAGACATGTAATGCAGTATCCTGTGTGACAAATGTATTGATTCATGTACATTTGTGTTGTCTTCTTTTAATGGATGAATAACATGCACATTTATTTCATGAAAAGTACTTTTTTTTTATATAGTCTTATATTTTATTTATAAAATACTGTACTATTTCAAAGGGCTTGTTATGGAAGTAGAAGTCTGCTCACATGTACTGTTGTGTAATTTCATTGTATAATAGTATCAGGGGATAGTTGATTGCTGTTACATTTTAGCTATGATTAGCTATAGTTATAGTTATATAGGTATCAATAAAGAAAATTATTTACATCTGCATCTCTGGCATTCTAAACAGAAACCGTGTTTCTTAATGGTGAGCCATTGCATGGTAGCTCTAATGTTTAAAAGGGTGCTAAGCAATTTTTTGGGCAGACTGATGCTTATTCTGTAAAACTATGGTACAAGGACAGTGATCCTTTCTGGCATCCTTTCTGGTTTTTAATTTTCATTTAACTACACTGCTCAAGAAAACAAAGGGAACACTTAAACAACACAATATAGCCTGACTGCCATTAGGTACCAAGATGAGATCCTCAGACCCCTTGTGAGACCATATGCTGGTGCGGTTGGCCCTGGGTTCCTCCTAATGCAGGACAATGCTAGACCTCATGTGGCTGGAGTGTGTCAGCAGTTCCTGCAAGATGAAGGCATTGAAGCTATGGACTGGCCCGCCCATTCCCCAGACCTGAATCCAATTGAGCACATCTGGGACATCATGTCTTGCTCCATCCACCAACGCCACGTTGCACCACAGACTGTCCAGGAGTTGGCAGATGCTTTAGTCCAGGTCTGGGAGGAGATCCCTCAGGAGACCATCCACCACCTCATCAGGAGCATGCCCAGGGCGTTGTAGGGAGGTCATACAGGCACATGGAGGCCACACACAATACTGAGCCTCATTTTGACTTGTTTTAAGGACATTACATCAAAGTTGGATCAGCCTGTAGTGTGTTTTTCCAGTTTAATTTTGTGTGTGACTCCATTGGTTAATAAATTTGATTTCCATTGATGATTTTTATGTGATTTTGTTGTCAGCACATTCAACCTTGTACAGAGCAAAGTATTCAATGAGAATATTTCATTCATTCAGATCTAGGATGTGTTATTTGAGTGTTCCCTTTATTTTTTTGAGCAGTGTAGTTTCATATCTAAATGAGAAATTGTTCTTGAGATGGTTAACTACTTTTATTCAGTGATTAGATGCATGTTTTTAAGATGCAATGCTGGAAAATGATTTTAAAACAAACAAAGAACAACAACAATGACAACAACAATAATAATAAAGTTTCATTTTTAGGAGATATAAGACCTGTCACCCTCATCCAGCTGGAAGCATTTGTGGAGCAGTGATAATCACTTTCTGAAATTCTTACTTTTTCCATTATGAGAAAAAATAACTGAGGCTTTAGGTCAATTGCTAAAAGCAGCCTTTGCTAAGACTAGGGAGAGGCAGGGTTCTATCTGTATACATTAGACTCTGGGAGTCAATCTGTAATTTTCACATTGGAATATAGTTAATGCGCATGGCTGCCAAAACTCTAATGCCAGTAACAAATCCTTCTTGCGTACGCATCAAGAACATCAAAGAGCAGCTCTGATGAGCAGCATCTTGCATATGATTTATTTGAAAGCTCTGTAACTTTAGGGTTGAATCTTGACAGTCTGCGACTGACTTTAAAATTAAAGCCAAAAAGAGCTGACGTCACTCATTAAAGTAAAAAAAAAGTCTCTTTAGTTACACTAAAAACTAACAGTAACAACTAATCAGTTACTATATCTAGTGTCATTACTGAGCATGTTTTTAGACAGGAATACATTCTAGTATTGGATTTATTCTCTGTAAGTTTCATAATTTTTGGGATAACAGCTAAGTCAACAGCATATGCAGAGGAGAATAACAAAAACACACCTAATTTACTCTTTAAAATAACTGCAGTAACAACTATTTTAAACCTAGCCAATACATAGCCATTGGGAATGTGATGAATTGCCAAACACAGATAATAAATGGCCCTGAGGCAAATCAAATTAAGTTTCAGAGTTTCAAATTCCAACATGGCAGTGCTTGCTGCAAATATGAGTGAGATGTGGGCTTATAGCACTTTAACACCAGGGGTTCAGAAATAAGACCAGAGCTTACTCTGAAAAAGTATACCCAATTATGTAGTTGGATGCCAGTTGCGGCACTGCACAGTACGAGTAAGACAAACCCAACCTTCCTTGCATTTACGATGCCCTTAAGGAAGACACTGTTTTAGCAGGAACCTATTTATAAATGTATCCATTATTACAGCAAACCAAGCCATTTTAATTAAATGTAATGATCTTTTCTGTTATGTATGGACAAAGTGCATCTGAACACTTTTTCATCAAAGCGCACAATAAAACCTTCTACCGCCCTACAATTTATAGAAAATCTTCCAGAGTTATTAACCCCAGTCACCACTCCATCAGACCCAATGGAACTAGATTTACTAACCGATTATTTAGAAAATACCTTACGATCCACTTTAGAAAATGTGGCCCCACTTAAAATAAAAAGAATAAGGCAGAAAAAGCTCGCCCCGTGGTACAATGATAAAACCCGGACCTTAAAACAAACAGCTCGGAAATTAGAGCGGAAATGGCGTCATACCAAACTAGAAGTGTTCCACACTGCCTGGAAGGACAGCCTTTTAGAGTATAGAAATGCTCTCACTGAAGCTCGCTCAGCATATCTGGCCTCGCTGATCGAGAATAATAAGTATAATCCTAGAATACTGTTTAATGTGATTTCCCAAATCACACAAAATCAGGCAGGTACTGAACCAGAAATTCCAGCAAC
Organism: Pygocentrus nattereri; assembly: GCF_015220715.1. NCBI lineage: Eukaryota > Metazoa > Chordata > Actinopteri > Characiformes > Serrasalmidae > Pygocentrus > Pygocentrus nattereri. The sequence goes on from NC_051236.1 coordinate 31,388,463, forward strand.
TCTCACTAGTGAAGTCTTTATGGACTTCTTCAATAATAAAATTGATCATATTAGACAACAAATTCAACCCACAGTATCAAATTCAAATCCAGCTTGGCTGTCATCTGACTTGGCTGATATAGAACAAAACACAGCTGTAGAAAAGAGCCTGGAAACCTTTTACCCCCTCCCACAGCTGGAGCTAGAGAAGATTATCTCTTCTGCAAATTGCACAACCTGCACACTCGATGCAATTCCATCAAAATTACTCAAAGAAGTACTGCCAGTCATTATAAACCCTATCTCAACTATTGTAAACTCGTCCCTTAGTCTGGGCCATGTACCCAAAGCTTTTAAACTAGCATTTATTCAAACCTCTGATCAAGAAACCAAATCTTGTTGTCACCATTTTGTCTAATTACAGTCCTGTTTCTAACTTACCGTTTATATCAAAGATCTTAGAAAAAGCTGTGGCCCAACAACTTAGTTCATATCTACATAAGAACCATATATATGAAAAATTCCAATCTGGATTCAGGCCACACCACAGCACTGAGACGGCTCTAGTTAAGATAACTAATGATCTTCTTCTTGCCTCTGATCAAGGCTACATATCTCTCTTAGTGCTACTTGACCTTAGCGCGGCTTTTGATACAATAGACCACAATATTCTCTTAGAAAGGTTAGAAAACATGGTTGGAGTCACAGGGACGGCCCTATCATGGTTCAGATCTCACCTATCAGAACGTTATCAGTTTGTTAGGGTAAACAATTTGTCTTCGACTTATTCAAAAGTGAGATTTGGAATTCCGCAGGGGTCTATATTAGGACCATTACTATTTACACTATACATGTGTAACCCTTTCACCACTCAGCTCGCTATAAGATACCACCTTTCGTAGGTTCTCTTCAATTTGTAATCTCACTGTGGTGAAAAAGACATTCCAATGTATATGAACTGTGTTTAACTGATTCTAAAGAGGTTTCCCATGGTAAACAAATATAGTGTACAACAAAAAACAATATCCACACAATAATGTACTTTTTAGAAATTTATATTAATGAAATGCCAAACATAACACAAACTCCCCAGTCAAAATAAATTAACTTCGGCCTTTTTGTATAGTTTTAAAGTTTTTTTAGAGTGCACTCTTAGTATTGTATGAAAACTCACTCCTAAGTTTGGTGGCGCGCGTTGGAGCTCATATCCCTTAATGAAAACAGTAACACTACCGGTCTGAAGTACTTTCCTCGTCGTCACGAACTCAGAAGATGCACAACACCGAATTCCAACTCCCCTGGCTCTCGTCCCACGATGCAGATAGTTGGCTGGATCCGCGTGTCGCACTTTAAATCCCGTTCGGCTCTTCCTAAGGCGAAATCCTCACGGTCGGCAGCAGCGCTAGCTCTAGCGTAGCTTAGCTCCTCGACTTGGTCCTCAAAACTCGTTCAAACTCACTCCTCTACCGTGCAGGTCGGCCACGATCTCCTCCCGCGATCATTTGGAGTAAGGAACGAGGATCCAAGCCGGACAAACTCAGCAGCAAGCACTTTTATAACGTTTTCTGGGCTCAAACGATCTCCGTGCCTGTCCACCCGAACACACACCAGTCCGCGCTTTTTTTCTTTTTTTTCAAACTCACTTCTCGCGTTATTTTACTTTCCCTCACGAACTCACATTTCGCGAGCACACTTGAAATCATGACAAATACCTGGCTGTTAACTTATAAACAATCATGAAATAATTAAGTGAATTTACTATTTTTAACTCGTTTTTTTCTTTCTGTAGAACGATGAAATTATCTATTTATTTATAACAAAATTAAATACATTTAATGCCTCAGTGCATAATAAAATGAAATGCATTTTTCAACAAATAAAGTATCCTGATTGCACAAAACTCAGGTTATTACACTCTCCCCCCACCAAAAAAAGGCATGCCCTCATGACTTGGCATATAATCCAATAAACTTAACCCAACTAGGTCGCAAAAGGGGAACTAATCCACTTGTACAAACACGAAACATATTTCACGGTAGGGTAAGTAACACTATGAGTACCCGGTGTATCGTAGGTCAGTCTCGAGGGGGCTTTCCTAGGTCGATTAGATTGTCTTGTCTTGTCAATGCGCAAGTCATCTTGAGAGTCAGGGTCAGGGTTCGAGTCCAAAATCATAGTGTTTGGAAAGTCCGGCTGTGGGTCACTGGTCCCTTGCAAGTCAGTGTGCTCAGCTATGTCAGGTTGAGTCTCGTCATTGTCAGCATCCTGTCCCTCTCGAGCAGCTGGATCTTCAGACTGAATATCCAAATCCAAACTGAATGGTTCTGATGCCTCCTTGTCTCCTCTTGTATTTTGTGTCATGAATGGTATGTCACACCAGACTCCGAATTCTTCATCTTCTGAATCTGTGTATTCCTCTTCATTATTGCCTTGTACTGTCATGTCGAGGTTGAGGATGGTTTCGTTGTTGTCTTTCCTGGTATTGTTTCTCTTTCTCCTTGTTCTTTTTCTTACTGGAGCAAGCCTTGAGCTTTGCACTGAATCCAAACACACTTTATGACCCAGAGGCAAAATGTGATTACGATGCAGGGTTTTGATGGGTCCACTTCCATCTTCTGGTTTCAGCCGAAACACAGGTAGGTTTGACATTTGGCTTTCTATAACATAAGGCGTTGAGCTCCAGCGATCTGCTAGCTTATGTTTTCCTTGTAATCCGAGATTGCGTATTAGGACTCTGTCTCCAGGTAACAATTGTGAGAATTTGATTTTCTTGTCGTATCTCTGTTTGTTTCCTTTATTTTGTTTTGCAACAGCAGCCTCAGCAAGTTCGTAAGCCGTTTTTAACTCTTTCCTTATGTCTGTGATGTATCGGAGATAAGTGTCTTGGCTTGTATCATCACTGGATGTTCCAAAACACAAATCCACCGGCATCCTTGCTTCACGCCCAAACATAAGGTAGTAAGGCGAGAATCCAGTGGCTTCATTTGGTGTGCAATTGTAAGCATGGACCAAATGTGAAATGTGTTGACTCCATTTTCTTTTCTTGTCAGGCTCTAGGGTCCCAAGCATATCTAACAATGTCCTATTAAATCTCTCAGGTTGGGGATCCCCTTGTGGATGATATGGGGTCGTTCTTGATTTGTCTACACCAAGGGAACTCAGCAACTCATGTATGAGACGACTCTCAAAATCTCTTCCCTGATCACTGTGCATGCGTTTTGGCAATCCGTAATGGACAAAATACTTCTCAAGCAGGACTTTAGCTACAGTAGAAGCTTTCTGATCTCTTGTTGGGAAGGCCTGCGCATAGCGGGTGTAATGATCGGTAATGACCAGGACATTTTCTGTGTTGTTGGAGTCTGGTTCAATGGATAAGAAATCCATACATACAAGGTCCAAAGGGCCATGACTTTGCATGTGGAACAATGATGCAACTTTCTTTGGAAGTGTCTTTCTCGTTATGCACTGAGCACAGAGTTTGCAGTGTCCTTCGACGTCGGATTTCATTTTAGGCCAATAGAACCTTTCTTTAATGAGTCCATAGGTCTTGTCAATGCCGAGATGACCAGAATCATCATGGAGTGACTGCAGCACCATTTTCCTAAATTTTTCCGGCAACACTAACTGTGAACGGCGCGCTCGGCCAGGTGGAACAGTGATTCGGTACATGACATCCTGTTGAAATTTTAGTCGGTCCCACTCTCTCCGAAGTAGTGAGCCAGCAGAACTTTTTGACTTAGCGTGATTTGTGTCTCCTTGCTTGAGAACTTTCCATATTTCACCGATTGTGGGATCCTCTTGTTGAGCCTTCGAGATCTCAGAGGGGCTCAAAATAGGCATTTCCTTGACACTGAGTGTAGACAGGTTGCAGTAGGCCTTGGGTATGGCTTGCATGGAAAGGCCTAAATGATCAACTGCTTTGTTAGGACAAGTATCTGTCTTGATCACGGTAGACACTTGACACATAGCTCTCACACCATCTGCGGAAATGTCAGTCCATGGCTGTTCAACAGTTTTGTCAGGATGCGGTCGCCTTGACAAAGCGTCGGCATCAATATTTTGAGTACCGGCTCTGTACTTGAGACTGAAGTCATATGTTGACAAGGCTGCGAGCCAACGGTGACCCGTTGCATCTAGTTTGGCTGACGTCAAGACGTACGTCAAAGGGTTGCTATCTGTTCGGACTTCAAACTTTGCACCGTACAGATAGTCGTGCAGCTTGTCGACTACGGCCCACTTCAAGGCAAGGTATTCCAACTTGTGAGCCGGATAGTGACGTTCCGATGGGGTTAGACTGCGACTTACAAATGCAACTGGTCTTAGTCCTTCACCTTGATCCTGATATAAAACACCCCCTAGTCCCTCTCTGCTAGCATCAACATGTAGCACATAGGGTAACTGCGGGTTAGCAAAGGCTAGTACTGGAGCGTTTACAAGTCGGTGCTTTAACTCTTCAAAAGCTGTTTGGCAATGGTCATCCCACCTTGAACCAAAGGGCTCAGACGGATTGAAATAGGGTTGTTCCTGATTATTCTTGAACCTTTTTCCATGAGGGGGGTAGCCAGACAAAAGTTGGTTCAGCGGGAAAGCAACCTTGGAATAATCTTTGACAAAGCGTCTGTAATACCCGCAGAATCCAAGAAATGATCGTAGGGTGGTTACAGTTGTTGGTCGGGGCCAGGAAGTGACTGCCTCCGTTTTCTTTGGATCTGTAGACACTCCTTTCTGGGAAACAATGTGTCCGACGTAAGACACTGATGGCTGGCAAAACTGGCATTTGTCTAAGGACAGCTTAAGGCCTTCCTCTTTTAGGCGGTTGAGCACTTTTAATAGTCTTTGCTCGTGCTGTTCAAGTGTAGCGCCAAACACTATGAGGTCATCTAAATAGACCAAAACTTCCAGCAAATTCATGTCTCCGACTGTTTTTTCCATGATACGCTGAAATGTTGCAGGAGCGCCTGACACCCCTTGTGGCATCCTTTCGAACTGGTAGAAGCCAAGTGGGCAGATAAAAGCGGTCTTTTCTTTGTCTGCTTCACTCATGGGCACTTGGTAATAACCACTTCGCAGATCTAAAACGCTGAACCATTTGCTTCCATTAAGACAGGTAAGTGCATCTTCAATTTTGGGTACTGTGTACTGATCAGGAATAGTACGCTTGTTCAGTGTCCTATAGTCCACACACATCCTAATCTTGCCAGTTTTCTTTTTCACCACCACAATAGGTGAGGCATAAGGACTGCGCGATTCTGTAATGATGCCAGCACCTTTCAACTGCAATAGATGCTCTCTGAGTGCTTCTAAGTCAGCAGGTGGTAAGCGACGGGACCTTTCTCGAAATGGCTTGTCATCGTTTATTTTGATTGTATGCATTGTGCTTTTACTACAGCCTACATCAAACTCATGAGTAGAGAAAACTTCACTGTGTTCCATCATTTTAGTCACTAGTCTTTCTTTCCATTTCTCGGGAACAGGTGATGTTCCAAAGTCAAAAGATGATGAGGTTAGTTTCTTTGAAGACTTAAGATCGATCTCTTTACTGGTGGCCGATATTGACAGCACATCAACAGGGAAGAGGTGGGCAATTGGCATACCTCTGGTAAGTGAGATCTCTTTTGTCGAATTGTTCCTAACCAGGACAGTGATTTTTCTGGAACTTAAAACAGTGGCTGACTGCAGTTCGGGTCTCACTAAAAGCTGATCTGGAAACCTTGATTCCCCTGTAAGATCATCAGGTGAGTCCACCAAAATGGCTTGAGTGTTTGGAATCCCTTGAAATTTTGGCACACCTTTGACCCTTGCTACACCACCTGGGCGCAATGTCACTGGTTTTGTTTGAGCAAACCAAACGGATCCCCTTCTGTAGGTGTCAGTTTCGGGTGGGGATTTTGAAATTTCCTCTAAAGCCTTTTTGAAAGCAGGATGGATATGTTTCGCTGCCATGACATTTCCCCCATCACGGTCCTTGTAGCTTTTTAGAAGTCTTCTCACAGTGGGAGTGTTTGTGCCAACAAGCATAGATGCATTGTCTTTCACAACTGGATCGGGACAGACTAGCACAAGTGCATCAATGGTCTCAGTCACACCTACATCAGCTTCCCTGAACTCCAGCTTTAGTGACAAATAGCCATCGTACGGATAATCAGCGGGACTGAGGCCCCATATCTGCAGAACACTGATAGGCGTTAATGGCAGATGAGTCAGGTATCTGTCGTAGAAGGATCTATAGAGCAGAGTGACTTGAGAACCAGTGTCAAGAATAGCTTTACTGTAAATGCCTTCAATCTGTACTGGTACAGCAGAACTAGGGCCAACTAAGCCTTGGGGAATAGTGTCTTCCACTTCTTTCTCTGTTTTGATGCTCTTGGAACGTGTCTTTACCAGCGGGACCCCAGGCCGTTCCACTACTGGGCCCCGTGGTAGTTTCCCAATTTCTTTGTCAGTTTGATAAGACGTTTGTTGACTCTTAGGAGATTTTCTGGGCTATTACAATCTCGCATGTAGTGACCATCTTCTCCACACTTGTAGCAAAATACGCCAAGAGGAATCTCTGAATTAGTCTTTGGCCTTTGTGCCAATGAACTCCCTTTGTACTTGCTTTTATTTGCACGTTCATAGTTTGTACTCTTTATTTCAGGTTGTACTGCAGCTGTGGCGACGCTCACAACTTTTAGATTGCTCATTTCAGCTTTCATTTCCTTGAGTTCCCTTTTGAGTCGTTCCACCTCAGGGTCAGTTTTGACTTCAGGTGAGGACGTGGTGACAGAAGTGACTGCTTTTGACATTACGGCACTTTTAGTGTCATTTCTGCCCTGCAGCATATCTTCTTCTTCTCTGACTTCTTTCAAGAGTTCACTGAAGGTTAGAGGTTCTCTTAGCTTGTGTGTCATCCGTATGCGCATTGCAGTCATATCATGTGGTAGAGCGCCTCGTACAACTTGTTCAGTACGGAGTCGATTCATGTCAGATAACTGCAAGCCTCCCTTCCGGAACACACAATGCAGCAGTTTGTCTAGTCGTAACAGGTATGTTGACAGTTTCTCTCCCTCAATTTGAAATGTGCTTCTGAACTTGACTAGGAGATCAGCTGAACTTTCAGTAGTTCCAAATGCTGTTTCCAGTGCCTGCATATAATCATTTGATGTGGCGTTGGGATTTTGCGCTCTTGAGAATCTTATTATGTCGGCGGCTGGGCCTCTCAGACTCTCAACTATCCTTTGTTTCTTTACGCTGTCTCCACATTGCCATTCCTCCAGCATGTGTGTAGTTTGCTCTGCCCAAGCGTCATACTCATCTTCGCCACTAGGGGTTGGTCTGACTCCAGAAAACATCCGCAGCTTCCTGTAGCTTTGAGTGTCAGGTGGCGCAGCATTGCATTTGTCCACAAGAGAGCTAATAGCATTGACAAGAGCAGCATTTACATCTAGCGAGGGAGGGTTTAATAGTCCTTTAACATCAGCGATGCTTTTGCCTTCACTTTTAAGAAATGACAGCAGCTTGGCTTGAAATTGTTCAAATTCTGTGACCGCAGGAAGTACATGAAGAGGCCAGGGACCAGCTTCACCAGGAATGCCGATAGCATTTGGTAAAGTCTGTCCAGTCACTGTAGCAGAGGTCTGAACAAGTACAAAGTCAGTTTTAGTGTTTGTGTCGAAACATTTCTCTACTATTCTGGTCTTTCCTATAGCCTTGACTGTGTTAAGAGCTGCAAGTAGAACATCGTCTGTCACATCAGAAACACCACTCAAAACAATGGCCTTAGCAAAAGATAACTGATGTTTTTCACACCACCTTTCAATCCTTGCTGCATCCATTTTGTTAGCAAAAATCAGAATTTAGCACAGCAACTTAATAACGAAACATTTGCATTCAATCCAAACTGGGTAATCTGTACACAAACAATATTTACACAAAAATAATAATCCCGGACGAGCCCCCAAAAATGTAACCCTTTCACCACTCAGCTCGCTATAAGATACCACCTTTCGTAGGTTCTCTTCAATTTGTAATCTCACTGTGGTGAAAAAGACATTCCAATGTATATGAACTGTGTCTAGGAGTTTAACTGATTCTAAAGAGGTTTCCCATGGTAAACAAATATAGTGTACAACAAAAAACAATATCCACACAATAATGTACTTTTTAGAAATTTATATTAATGAAATGCCAAACATAACACAAACTCCCCAGTCAAAAATAAATTAACTTCGGCCTTTTTGTATAGTTTTAAAGTTTTTTTAGAGTGCACTCTTAGTATTGTATGAAAACTCACTCCTAAGTTTGGTGGCGCGCGTTGGAGCTCATATCCCTTAATGAAAACAGTAACACTACCGGTCTGAAGTACTTTCCTCGTCGTCACGAACTCAGAAGATGCACAACACCGAATTCCAACTCCCCTGGCTCTCGTCCCACGATGCAGATAGTTGGCTGGATCCGCGTGTCGCACTTTAAATCCCGTTCGGCTCTTCCTAAGGCGAAATCCTCACGGTCGGCAGCAGCGCTAGCTCTAGCGTAGCTTAGCTCCTCGACTTGGTCCTCAAAACTCGTTCAAACTCACTCCTCTACCGTGCAGGTCGGCCACGATCTCCTCCCGCGATCATTTGGAGTAAGGAACGAGGATCCAAGCCGGACAAACTCAGCAGCAAGCACTTTTATAACGTTTTCTGGGCTCAAACGATCTCCGTGCCTGTCCACCCGAACACACACCAGTCCGCGCTTTTTTTCTTTTTTTTCAAACTCACTTCTCGCGTTATTTTACTTTCCCTCACGAACTCACATTTCGCGAGCACACTTGAAATCATGACAAATACCTGGCTGTTAACTTATAAACAATCATGAAATAATTAAGTGAATTTACTATTTTTAACTCGTTTTTTTCTTTCTGTAGAACGATGAAATTATCTATTTATTTATAACAAAATTAAATACATTTAATGCCTCAGTGCATAATAAAATGAAATGCATTTTTCAACAAATAAAGTATCCTGATTGCACAAAACTCAGGTTATTACACATGTTACCGTTAGGCACAGTTATAAGTAACCATGGCGTAAACTTTCATTGTTATGCAGACGATACTCAACTGTACATATCAGCCAAACCTGATGACCAATACAGGTTAAAAAAAATGGAGGACTGTGTAAAAGACGTGAAAGGTTGGATGTCACGCAACTTCCTCCTATTAAACAGTAACAAAACAGAGGTTCTCCTTCTGGGTCCAAAATTAGCAAGAAGTAAATTACCAGATTTAAACTTAAATCTCGCCGACTTTCCAGCCACACCTGGATCAGCAGCAAAAAATCTTGGCGTTATAATAGATTCAGATTTATCATTCGATCAACACATAGGCAGCATCACTAGGACAGCTTTTCTACATCTTCGCAACATTGCCAAGATCAGAAATGCCCTATCCCTGCGTGATGCGGAAACACTAGTACATGCCTTTATTACTTCTAGGCTAGACCACTGTAACGCACTACTGTCAGGATGCACGAGCAGGAATTTAAACAAACTCCAACTAGTCCAAAACGCCGCAGCCAGGGTCCACACTAAAACTAGAACATTTGAGCATATTAGTCCAGTGCTATCATCACTTCATTGGCTATCTATTAAATTCCGTATTGATTATAAAATCCTTTTATTGACTTATAAAGCCCTACATGGTCTTGCTACTGAGTACCTGCAAGACCTTATTTCTCATTATGAGCCATCACGACCACTCAGATCACAGAGTCACTCAGGTTTGTGGACGGTGGAGCGGAGGGATGCCGAACTGTTTCAGAGTGCTGCCGTGTCTGTGTGTCCAGCTGCCACCACCTGCCTTGGACGAGCTGCCCACTCTACGCTGATGTTCTCATAGACTCCTAGTTATTCCTAATACCAATATTACTGCTATTAATATTAGTAATATAATCACTTGTAGGTAGTTTGACCAGAGGAGGATGGGTCCCCCCTGGTGAGCCTGGTTCCTCCCAAGGTTTTTTCCTCAGTTCTGAGGGAGTTTTTCCTTGCCACTGTTGCTCCTGGCTTGCCCACCAGGAGGTTTCTGTACATTCTTACAGTCCTGTTGAAACTTTGTCTTTTCCGAAATTCTGTAAAGCTGCTTTGTGACAACATCCATTGTAAAAAAGCGCTATACAAATAAATTTGATTTGATTTCATTTTTAATGCATGCCAAAACTAATCTGGACATATGACCTTTGGTTAATCACAGAAAACCAGGGGCAGTTTAATGGAAACATCTGATAACATCACTGACCTGATGGATTACTACTGCCTGTCTGTCTAACGGCAGAGAATAGACAGTAGACTCAAGCCCAAGAGTCACAGAGAAAATGTTGTGTAAATGTAATTTATAGAGGTGTGGAGTTGAGTCATATGACTTGGACTCCAGTTAGACTAAAATCAGACTTGGACTTATGACTTAAAAAGATGATGATACTCTGAATAATACCAAAGAGGAAGAAACTCAGAGAGCAGATCTCCACAATCTAGCACGTCCTGACCTAACATAAAATAAATCGTGTGTTATTGTAATAAGTCTACTTTAAGTGTTGCTTTGTCACAGAATGCCACCTTTGCCACCAGTCAGTTGATGAAATTTCTGCCCTGTTAGATCTGTCCCGGTCAATTGTAAGCGCTATTACTGTGAAACACATCAGTAATCAGTAGACCATGTCAACTCACAGATCAGGGCATGTGGAAATCGCCTACCCTCTGCTTCAGCCTCTGGAAACAACATCAAGTCAAAAATGTAATTGGGAGCTTAATAAAATGGGTTTTCATGGCCAAGTAGCTGCACTTAAACATAAGATCACTATACACAATGTCAAGCGTCAGCTTATATGGTGATTTCCACTGAGGATTATATCTGTTTTTAATGCAGTGCCGCTACAGCCAGCCAGTACTCTTTTTCATCCATCCATCCATCCATCCATCCATCCATTATCTCCCGCTTCTCCGGGGTTGCATCCTAAGTAATGAGGCCCAGACCGCCCTTTCCCCAGCCACTTCCACTAGCTCTCCAAGGGGGATTCCGAGGCGCTCCCAGGCCAGCTGGGCGATATAGACACATCAGCATGTCCTGGGTCTTCCCCGGGGTCTCAACCCAGGTGGACTTGCCTGTGACACCTCCCGAGGGAGGTGCCCAGGAGGCATCCTAACCAGATGCCCGAACCACCTCAGCTGGCTCCTCTCGATGTGAAGAAGCAGCGGCTCTACTCCGAGTCCCTCCCGGATGACCGAACTTCTTACATTATCTCTAAGGGAGAGTCCAGACACCCTGTGGAGGAAACTCATTTCGGCCACTTGTATTCACGATCTTATTCTTTCAGTCATTACCCAAAGCTCATGACCATAGGTGAGGGTGGGAAGATCGACCGGTAAATCGAGAGCCTTGCCTTATGGCTCAGCTCTTTCTTTACCTCAACAGACCAGTAAAGAGCCCGCATCACTGCTGACCCAGCACCAATCTGCCTGTCAATCTCCCGCTCCCTTGTACCATCACTTGTGAACAAGACCCTGAGATACTTGAACTCCTCCACTTGAGGCAAGAGCCTATCCCCGACCCAGAGAACCGCCTGAGAACCATGGTCTCAGATTTAGAGGTACTGATTCTCATCCCGGCTGCTTCACACTCGACTGCAAACCGAAAAAAAAGCGAAAGCCTGATGTCCCCAATAGGACCACATCATCTGCAAACAGCAGCGATGTGACCCTGAGGTCACCAAACCGGACACCCTCCATCCCCTGACTGCGCCTAGAAATTCTATCCATAAAAATTATGAATAGAATCGCTGACAAAGGGCAGCCCTGATGGAGTCCAACTCTCACTGGGAACGAGTCTGACTTACTGCCGGCTATGCAAACTAAATTCCAGCTTTGTTTTTACAGGGCCTGAATGGCTCATAGCAAAGAGCCATGTACCTCATACTCCCGAAGCACCTCCCACAGAATACCCCGGGGAACACACTCAAATGCCTTTTCGGAGCCGACTTAAAGTCACTTTCCAAGGCCTTAACAAACTCCTCCCATACACTCGTTTTTGCCTTGGCGACGACTGAAGCCGCAGATCGCTTGGCCTGTCGATACCTGCTAGCTGCCTCTGGTGTCCCACAGGCCAACCATGCCCGGTAGGACTCCTTCTTCAGCTTGACGGCATCTCTCACGTGGGGTGTCCACCACCGGGTTCGAGGATTACCGCCCCGACAGGCACCAACTACCTTGCGACCACAGCTACAGTCAGCCGCTTCAACAATGGAGGAACGGAACATGGCCCATTCTGAGTCAATGTCCCCCACCTCCCACGATATCTGGTCAAAGTTGTGACGGAGTTGTGAGTTGAAGATCAATCTGACAGGATCTTCTGCCAGACGTTCCCAGCAAACCCTCACTATACGTTTGGGCTTGCCTGGTCTGACCGGCATCTTCCCCCACCACCTGATCCAACTCACCACCAGGTGGTGATCAGTTGACAGCTCAGCTCCTCTCTTTACCCGAGTGTCCAAAACACATGGCCGCAAGTCTGATGACACGACTACAAAGTCAATCATTGAACTGCAGCCTATGGTGTCCTGGTGCCATGTGCACTTATGGACATCCTTGCGTTCAAACATGGTGTTCGTGATGGACAAACTGTAGTTTGCTCAGAAGTCCAAAAACTGAACACCACTCGGGTTCAGATCAGAGAGGCCATTCCTCCCAATCACACCCCTCCAGGTATAACTGTCATTGCCCACGTGAGTGTTAAAGTTCCCCAGTAGGACAATAGAGTCTCCAGGAGGAGCACTTTCAAGCACCCTTCCCAAGGACTCTAAGAAGGCTGGGTACTCTGAACTGCTGTTCGGTGCATAAGCACAGACAGCAGTCAGGACCTGTTCCCCAACCCGAAGGCATAGGTAAGCTACCCTCTCGTCCACCGGAGAAAACCCAACATACAGGCACTGAGTCGAGGGGCTATGAGAAAGCCCACACCTGCCTGCCGCCTCTCACCATGGGCAACTCCAGAAAAGAATAAAGTCCAGCCTCTCTCAAGGAGATTGGACCCAGAGCCCAAGCTATGTGTTGAGGTGAGACTGACTATATCTAGCCGGTATCTCTCAACTTTGTGCACCAACTCAGGCTCCTTCCCCACCAGTAAGGTAACGTTCCAAGTTCCAAATGCCAGTTTCAGCAACCGAGGATCAGAATGCCAAGGCCCACGCCTTCGGACACTGCCCGATCCACAAAGCACAGAACCCCTACTACTGCCCCTCCCATTGGTGGTGGGTCGAGGGGGGACTCATGTAACTCCTTCGGGCTGGGCCCGGCCGGACACCATGAGTAAATGCCCAGCCACCGGACGCTCGCTGGTGAGCCCCTCCCCCAGGTCAGGCTCCAGGGTGGGGCCCCGGTAACCCTGTTCCGGGCAGGGTACACAAGTCCTGTTTTTGTCTGTTCATAGGGGTTATTTGGATCACACTTTGTCTGACCTGTCACCTAGGACCAGTTTGCCATGGGAGACCCTACCAGGAGCTTTTGCTCAAGACAACATAGCTCCTAGGATCATTCAAGCACGCAAACCCCTCCACCATGATAAGGTGGTGATTCATGGAGAGGGTACTCTTTTTCAGTCAAATCTAATCACGTTTGTCACATCACATTTACACAGGTGGAAGTGAGTGAAAATCTTAGGTGCGTATCCCCCTTATATAATTTAAATACAAAAATATATAAATATATAAGAAGAAAATATATATATATACACCAACTCTAAATACACACATATACACAATACACAAAAACTGCACTTTTCCAATGTACAGTTGTACAGTAATAAATTATAAAATAAAACTATGAAGTGTGCTGTTGTACACATTCCGTATGTGCAGTTAGTATGAGGTAGATAATAAATGAGATGCAGGTACACAGGGGATAGAATACTGATATAGAAATCTTTTAGATTATACAAGATATGGACATAAGATGTACAAGCTGTCAATCCATATGTGCAAGTATAGATTTGCTAGATTGAAGGTGCAGAGGATCAGAGTGAGTCTGGATGAGGTGTAGATTGTCTATGGAGATGATGATTCAGAGGTGCAGTGACAGACCTACAGACCAATACACCAGCACTACTGGCTGTTCAGTGGCTGGTTCTGGACTTTATGCTTCTGTACCTCCTCAGCTGTGAGAACAGGTAGTGGCTTAGGTAATTCCTTTAGAATTCTCCTGGTCTTCCTCAGGCAGTGGCTGGTGAAGAAATTCAGGAAATTTGGGAGCTGGACCCCAGTGATGTGCCACCCTTTGCAGAGCTTTTCGCTTTATGGCAGTGCAATTTCCATGCCAGGTGGTGATTGAGCCTGTTAGAATGCTCTCTACAGTACATGTGTAGAATGTTCTGAGAATGTGGGGGTTCATGTCAAACCTCTTCAGCTGCCTGAGGTGGAAGAGGCACTGTTGTGCCTTCTTTACCACCCATGTGGTGTGTTTGCTCCATGTCAGTTCCTCTGAGCTGTGAACACTGCAGAGCTTGAAGCTGTTGACCCTCTCTACAATGGCTCTGATGATGGTGATAGGGATGTGCACTCTCTCTTGCTTCCTGAAGTCCACTATGAGCTCCTTGGTCTTATTGACACTGAGAGAGAGGTTGTTCTCCTGGCACCAGAGTGTCAGAAAGCAGACCTCCTCTCTGTAGGCCTCCTTGTTGTCATTGGAGATCAGGCCCGCAATTGTGGTGTCATCTGCAAATTTGACAATGACATTGGAGCTGTGTCTGGCTGAGCAGTCATGGGTGTACAGGGAGTATAAGAGAGGGCTGAGCACACAGCCCTGAGGAGCTAAGGTGTTAAGGGTCAGTGAGGAGGAGGTGATGGTGCCCATTCTTACCACCTGGCGTCGGTCCGTCAGTAAGGACCTCACAGTTGAGCCATGGCTTCTGATTTGGGTAAACATTAACTGTTTTTGTGGGAACCACAACATACTCTATACACTTTTTGATGAACCTGGTAACTGAGTCTGCATATTCATCCATGTTATTGTTTGCCACCTCTCAGAACATCTCCCAGTCTGCTTCATCAAAACGGTCCTGAAGCCCTGAATCCGATTGGTCCAACCAGCAGTGGACCTCCCTGGTGGTAGGCAGTGCCCTTTTCAGCTTCTGCCTATAGGTGGGCAGGAGCAGAATGGAGAGACTATCCGATTCGCTGAATAGAGGTTGGGGGAGGGCTTTGTATGCATCACGGAAGGAGGAGTAGCAGTGGTCCAGCATGCGTGATCTTTGTGTGCTGCATGTGTTGGAAGTATTTTGGAGTGACTTCCCAGAGTGAAGTCCCCAACAACAATAGAGGTGGCCTCCTACCTGTTAACAGTTTCCTGAGCACCAGGTCAGTATCAGCCTGTTGTGGGATGTACGTGGTGGTGACAGTGACTTTGTTTCCATGTTTACATGCAGATTTTTGCCAATCTGAATTGAATACAATCTGATTACAGATTCAGACTGAGGTGTTTATATGCACACTCTGTTCAACAATTTGATGGAAAATCTTTTTTTTTTTTACATTTTACATTTACATGCACGCTACAAGTATCCAATGCAAAGTGACATGCATGCATGGAGAACTACTTAGAGTAAATGTTACCATAACAGCGAACATCACATGAGGTCCAGTCTGACTGAGATGAGTTTTCAGTTGGTGCGCTTGTGTTTTTAATTACTTCAAAATTATGTCAGGCTCAGAAAAATGTACTTCACACGTACTTATTAAAGAAGGCAGAGAGGAAGATATCGTGAGACACACAAGCTTGATGTTCGTCCCACTGCCATCTTTTAAATATCAGAGCATAACTTTGTCTCCTCTGCAGACCAGTTTCTGCTCCACCATGTTGAACATTATGAATGCACATGCACAGAATGTACTTAGATGTTCCAATAGGAATGTAATTGGATTCAGGTGTTTACATGGCTATTATTCTTCTATTTAACAGACTATTTACAGGATAACCCACCTTGTTCAATCAGTTGGAACTTGTATTCCAAATGGCCTCAATCAGACTAGACTATTCCGATTGAGGTGTTTACATGGACATATTCTATTCTCATTATTAGTTGGATTATTAGGTTGCATGTAAACATGGCTAGTGAGCCCTGAAATCAGTGATCTGCATGAGATGATTAGATACTCCAATCCAGGGAGCAGAAAGCCTAGATGAAGTGTACATTCCTCTGATCACACCAAGCATTGTTGATCATAACACATACACCTCCCCCTTTACTCCTCCTGGAGAGGTCTTTTGTTCTGTTCACGCAGTGCACAGACAAGCCCGCAGGCTCAGTGGCCTCGTTGGGATTCTCAACTGACAGCCAGGGCTCTGTGAGGCAGATTATATAGCAGTCCTCTGTTTCTCGCTGGAAAGAGATTTGTGCCCTGAGTTCGCTGATTTTGTTGTCCAGGGACTACATGTTTGCCAGTAGCATGCTGAGGAATGGGGGGCGATTAGTTTATAAAGTGTCCACATACTTTTGGCCAAATAGGATATAACAAAACATTTTTAAGTAAGTCAATTATTTAGACTTTATTTCCATTTTTTAGTAAATATTTTACATCCCAGTAATACCTAACTTAAACTTATATTATTGGAGGAGCTAGCTAGTAAAATAGAGATCTGCCATACTATGTGCATTCTCTCCTGTTCTGTGTTGCACACAAGATAACATAATATACAATTTCTTTAATATTTTATTCCAAACAAAGTCCTATATGAATAAATGGTTATGTAAGAAAAGTAAGATGATTTGGGTGTCTGTGTATTTGCATGATGGTAATAATTATAATATCAGATGTGGATAGAAGTAACTTTAGCTATCTAGTGTCACTTGTGTCACAGTCACATGAAACCACACAATAATTTTGAAATAATGGTTTATATGCATATGTTAAAAACAATAAGGAATCACTTAGCTGATTTTCAAATTATCCTGCTTGCTGGGACAGATAGCACTGTGTTAGGAATGGAAGGTAAACGCATTTTTTTAAATAGTATGGAATTAGCATGATATTTTGACATATTGCCATTTATTAAGTTTCCATTGGTGTTAAATGTTGAAATAACATTTAATTACTTGCCTTCTTGGCTTGAGACTTGAATATTGAGACTTGAGTATAACTTGTTACAACACAATGCCACCTCTCATAGTTTGCCTTTTGTTACCCATCAGTATTGTACTTAGGAAAAGCAATTCATAGCCTGTACAAGAGTGCAACTTAAGTCCAAGGATTTAGATGCTTTGCTAGTAAGCCCATGCTTTAGATGCCTCCAAAGCAAGAGATATGCCAACAAGGTGATATGCTCTCAACCATGCTACAAACAGGCCTTATCACTTGTCGCAGATAGTGCATGAGGAGGGAGAGTGTGAAAAACAGAGAGAGAGAAAGTTAAACAGACCATCACAACATTACAGTACAGCTTTGGAAGGCTTTGCAACATCTATGTGTTCTGCAGTGATTGATCATAAATGGTCAAGCAGATTCTGGGCAGAGTTCTTCCTTTTTCTAGATCTTCCTTTTTGGTCTTTAATCTCAGGAATGCTTTTGAAGCTGAAAAAAATACATATTAACACATGTCCCTAGATATGTGGAAGAATATGTAGAAGATGGAGGCACTGCAACACTGTAATGCTAAGAGCATTGTTTTGGAAACTCCAATATGATAAAAAAAAGAAGCTTTGATCCACATATGGTTATAACCACATGCATAATCCATATAGCTGGCTAATAATAATGTTTAATAATGTGTAATAATGTGTTTGATGAATTTGGATGTTTCTTTAGGGGAAATCCAGAGCAGGTCCAGGCTGTTCCTGGGAGTTCATAAATCATACATAAATAGAAACTTTTTAAAAATACTTTGGAGTTCAACAGAATGGTCTCTAACAATTTGTGACAGACCACATATTAAAAAATTATTTATTTACTTTAGCCATAGTCAACCCCAAATAATCTTTTGCTTTTTAATACCAGGTTTAATATGCTTTATACATATAATATGTTCTATAGTTTTATGTGAGGATGAAAGTTCAGAAAAAGTGTTAACATTTCAATTTCCAATTACTCTACAAACACATATATCCATTTGCATCTAATGCTGGAAAAAGTCAGAGGACATTTAAATAGAGGACAGTTTAACAAGCTCACAAAAATTCTACCAAAGATAACATATTTGTTCATTACTTATTATGAGGGCCTAGTTTTCCCATTTCATTCACCTACCTGCCAAATTTACTGAGAGGGCTGAGATTGGACTGGAACTTAACATTTTAGGGGAAATATTCCTTTAATCTAGACCTACACTTTCAGAAAAAAAGGTATGAAACTGTCACTGGGGCAGAACCCCTCTTGTCACTGGGGTGGTATCCTTAGAGGTACATCTCAGTACTTTCAGTGAGGCAACACAACTGTACAATAATCCAGTTGTATTGTCTCCAGGCTTTTTATTTTATTGTTTTAAAACATTAGGTTATGAAAAGTTACAAATATGTGCTTTTCACATGGGAAAAACTTATTTAAGTTACACAACTGGACCTTAAAACCACTGTTGTACCTTTGAGGGTACATTTATATTGTTTGTACCTGAACAAAAATACACATGCACAGTACCTGTATTTCTGACAGTGTACTCTCTCAGAGAATGGTATTAAATTGTACCTTTCAGAAAGGCCCAGGTCAAGATGTTGGGCCCTGGGAACAAATGTTTGATTGGCCCCTATCTGACTACCTTTTTGGGCAGTCATGGAATTTTTTTTTTTTTTGATATCACAGCAGGTTTTATAAGTGTTATGTAACACTGCAATGGCATGAATACAAACTGCATTGCTGGGCACATCACCACTCTTTTCCAATCAAGATGAAACAATGGAAAGACATTACATTAACAAGAAAAAAGCTTAACAAAACCTAACATAGTTTTGAAATTTTGAATACTTGGAGCAAATTCAATCCAAATTCATGTTAAAATTAAGAAAACTAGCTAGCTAAAACCCTTGAAATGGCAAGAAAGTAATGACAACCATAATAGCAATAATAATAATATTAATGACAATAAAGTTTATTTATATGCACCTTTCATACATTAAAAATGCAGCTCAGTGCTTCACAATGCAAAGTAAAAACAACAGAGAAAGAAGGGAAAAAAGATTTAATAAAATCAAAATATAATAAATAGCAGTAAAGGGATATAGAAATAATTACAATTTTAAAACATGTGTGTGTATGTGTGTATATATATATATATATATAATGTATACACACACTGTGGTGTGCTGGGGGGATCATGGGGGGATCATGAAAATGCGAGATGAGATGCGACTGGACAACACTGGTCAGTGGCAGTGTGGGCACCCACTGCACATCATCACCATGGACAAGAGGAGCATGTTTGGTGGCAGGTTGCTGTCACAGAGCTGCTCAACCAACAGACTCAGGAGATTCTTTGTCCCTAGAGCCTTTAGGCTCTTCAACTCTTCCCAGTTTGGCAGAAGAGAAAAGAGGGAAGAGGATAGATGAGGACTGAATCTCTCATGCTAATTTACAGGTTTATTTTATCTATCTGTTCATATGGACACCTTACTGTACATATTGTACTTTCTGCACACCATGTTAGACATCTTGCACATCTAGACACTACTTCACACCTAGTCACTTTAATTCAGTACCAATATATACACATATTTATTCAATATTGTCTTTATATGTTGTTACCTGTGCCTCTTTGTGCATTTATTATTGCAGAGCCTTCTCAGGATAGTTATCTCAGTCTGTGCATATTTTTGTATCTGTCTGTAGATTCTTTTTATATATATATTCTTCTTTTTATATTGTAGCATCATTATTAATATAACTCTCCTGTGTTGTGTTACTGCTAATGGCTGCTGAATTGCCTTTGGGATCAATAGAGTATCTATCTATTGATCTGTCTATCTGTCTATTTGTCAGTCTATCTATCTATCTATCTATCTATCTATCTATCTATCTATCTATCTATCTATCTATCTATCTATCTATCTATCTATCCAATCAACACAGAAAAGGGAAAATTGGGTGGCAGATTATTCTCAGCACTGCAGTGACACTGATGTGGTGGTGGCTTGTTAGTGTGTCTTGATCAACAAGAGCTTTTAAACACTTGCAGTGTCCACTTACTGTCCACTCTATACACCTACCTCATTGGTCAAACAAAAACAGATGTAAAGTCAGGAGCACCTTCTGTTGCTGCTGAGTTTGTGTTGTCATTCTCTAGTCCTTCATCAGCTGTCACAGGACAGTGACAGCAGGATGCTGTTGACTGGATTTTTGGTTGGTGGACTATTCTCAGTCCATCTGTGACACTGAGAGGTTTAAAAACTTTAGCAGCACTGCTGTGTCTGATCCACGCATACCAACGCAACACACACTAACATACCATCACCATGTCAGTGTCACTGGAGTGCTGAGAATGATCCGCCACTCAAAAAAATATATATATAAAATGTGCTATAACTTATGTGAAATTCAACAAGTGAACAGCAATTGTGCTCTCTGTAGAGGATTTGTATACATAAATACATAAATACATGCCCAATGTATATACAATGTGTGGCTCTCTGGGTTGTAACCTGATTTTAACCATATGCATTTACACTCGGTAGGAAGTGTGTGTCTCGTTAGTCAGATTGAAATCAGATTGAAATGTTATATGTAATTAGCTCACATACAATAACACAAGAATTATAATCCGGTATTTGTCATTACAGTCATGATCCATTTGCATTAAAACAGAGCACAATGTGACAATACAGTGAATAATTAGGCAAAGTAAAGATTACTCAAAATAGTGCTTTATTTTAAGTAAATTGGGCCTCTAAAGGCTACTGAATTCTCAGAATACTCAGAAGTGATCAGCGATGTATAAAAAGAGTCTTTCAGAAGATGAGGAGGAGTTCACCACTCTGTGAAAGACTGTGTGGGCAAATGTGCAACAATTCATAAATAATGTTTCTTAATGTGAAATAGCAAAGAACTTTTGCTTTTCATCATCTACAGTACATAATAACATTATAAGATTCAGAGGATCCAGAGAAATCTCTGTATGTAAAGGACAAGGCCAAAAAACAGTATTTGCTTAGCTTGTTATCAGTGCACAGTTCAAAGCCTAGTATTCATGATGGTATAGGGGTGCATTTGTGCGCATGGCATGCGTAGCGTGCACATCTGTGAAGGCACCATTAATGCTGAACGATATATACAGGTTTTGGCAACATATGCTGCTATTCAGATGGTGTCTTTTTCAGGGAAGGCCTTGCTTATTTCAGCAAGACAATGCCAAACCACATTCTGCATGTATTACAACAGCATTGTTCTATATTAAAAGAGTCTGGCAGCTAAGATTCAGATTCAGATTCAGATTCCTTTATTGATCCCAGGGGGAAACTGCAGTTGTTACAGTTGCAGCCATTTATGTAAAAATAAACACTTTACTAATAATTTAAAACAATATATAGAATTTACAGTATGTATAATTGAAAACAATATATAGAATTTACCGTATGTATGTGCACCAGATTTAAGTACTCTACACACACAATTGTTGTTATTGCACATATGAACAGTTTTTTGAATCACACACTGAGGGAGGAGTTATGGAGTTTGATGGCCACTGGTAAGAATGACTTCCTGTGGCGCTCTGTGGTGCATTTTGGTATGAAACTGACCAGCCTGCAGTCCAGACCTGTCACACTGAAATGGTGTGGTGCATAATGAAATGAAAATTACAGCAAAGGAGACCCTGAACTGCTAAGCAGCTGAAATCCTATATTAAACAAGAATGGAACAACACATCACTACAGCAATTGGTCTTCCCAAACACTTTCAGTGATGAAACACAGTGGTAAACATGGCCCTGTCCAAACTTTTTTGAAACAGTTTGTTGGCAACAAATTCAAAATAAGCATATATTTTTCAAAAAACAGTAAAGTCTCTCAGGTTCAAGATTTGATTTGTTGTCTTTGTAATATTTTCAATAAAATATAGTGTTTAAATGATTTGCGCATTATTGCATTTTGTTTTTATTTACATATTGCACAGCATCCCAACTTTTTGGAAATGCGGTTGTACATATCAGATCATCTCCTGAAGTGGTTTGAGTGATCAGATTTAAATGTCTTTCAGATGCATCTTGGGTACAGTTACACTTGCATTTATGTGGATAATCTCTATCCATAATACATAATCCTTATATTCAAGCAGTATTAAATGACCAGGTGTAAATGGGGTTGGAGAGGTTGTATATATAACGAAAGTGGTTTCTTATGCCTTTCTGTGTGTTTGTACTTGTACATGTATGTGCTTGTGCCTGTGTGGCTTTTTTTTTTTTAAAAGAAATACATGACATCTTGAAAGAGCCCAGTTGTTCAGCGCTGTCTTTAGTGTTCACAACAGGCAAGAAATTGCTGTGACTTGTTTGGGCTGATATTGCATTCCACTTATGGATGAAAGAGCACAGATAAACATTAAGACAGAGAAAGAGAAGAATAAGTTACAACAAGCTGTTTCTGTGTTGGTATAATCCTAGCCATGAGGAAATTCTCTATAAGAGAACCACCACTTTTTTTGCAGTTTATTTATTATATACAACCCCAATTCCAATGAAGTTCGGACGTTGTGTAAAACATAAATAAAACAGAATACGATGATTTGCAAATCCTTTTCAACCTATATTCAATTGAATACACTACAAAGACATGATATTAAATGTTCAAACAGATAAACTTTATTTATTTATTTATTTTTTGGTCTAGTACCTGCACTCTTTTACTATGAAGCCACGCTGTTGTAACACATGCAGAATGTGGCTTGGCATTGTCTTGCCGAAATGAACAGGGATGTCCCTAAAAAAGACGTTGCTTGAATGGCAGCATATGAACCTGTATGTACCTTTCAGCATTAATGGTGCCTTCACAGATGTGCAAGTTACCCATGCCATGGGCACTAACACACCCCGACAACATCAGAGATGCTGGCTTTTGAACTTTGCTCTGATAACAATCCGGGCAGTCCTTTTCCTCTTTGGCCCGGAGGACACAACGTCCATGATTTCCAAAACCAATTTGAAATGTAGACTCGTCAGACCAGAGGACACTTTTCCACTTTGCATCAGTCCATCTCAGATGAGCTCGGGCCCAGAGATGCCAGCGGCGTTTCTGGGTGTTGTTGATATGTGCCTTTCGCTTTGCATGACAGAGTTTTAACTTGCACTTGTAGATGGAGCGACGAACTGTGTTCACTGACAGTGGTTTTCTGGAGTGTTCCTGAGCCCATGTGGTAATATCCGTTACAGAATGATGTCGGTTTTTAATGCAGTGCCACCTGAGGGATCGAAGGTCACGGGCATTCAATGTTGGTTTTCTGCCTTGCCGCTTACTTGCAGAGATTTCTCCAGACTCTCTGAATCTTTTGATGATATTATGGACTGTAGATGATGAAATCCCTAAATTCCTTGCAATTGCATGTTGAGAAACATTCTTAAGCTGTTGGACTATTTGCTCACACAGTTGTTCATGAAGTGGTGAACCTCGCCCCATCCTTGCTTGTGAATGACTGAGCCTTTCAGGGATGCTCCCTCTATACCCAATCATGACACTCACCTGTTTCCAATTAACCTGTTCACCTGTGGAATGTTCCAAACAGGTGTTTTTTGAGCATTCCTCAACTTTCCCAGTCTTTCGTTGCCCCTATCCCAACTTCTTTGGAACGTGTTACAGGCATCAAATTCAAAATGAGTGAATATTTGCAAAAAACAATAAAGTTTATCCGTTTGAACATTAAGTGTCTTGTCTTTGTAGTGTATTCAATTGACTATAGGTTGAAAAGGTTTTGTGTCACGGTTGGCTCCTCCCAGTCCTGTCCATGTGTTCTTGTTTTGGTTTGTAATTCCGCCCCTGATTGTTTTCACCTGTCCCTCATTGTTCCATGTATTTAAGCCCTGTGTTTGCCCCTTGTGTTTGCCAGTCTTTGAATCCTTGTATCTTTGTACCTGGTCGTTGTTTGTGTTGGTTCTAGTCTTTGTTATGTCTTACCCAAACTCTGTACGTGTCGGCTCATTGACCCTGGACTGTTCTGACCACGACCCTGGATTTGCCCCTAATAAATCTCGCTTATCTCAGTGTGTGCGTCCGCCTCCTCTCTCCCCCTTACATTTTGCAAATCATTGTATTGTGTTTTTATTTATGTTTTATACAATGTCCCAACTTCACTGGAATTGGAGATGTAATTTGTGATGTTAATAATTTAACATGACACAAAGTTGGTCAAGCCATGCCTTCTCATCCAACATCAGTCACAAACACATTCCAAAATCTTGTGTAAAGCCTTCCCAGAAGAGTGGAGGCTGTTTTAGCTGCAAAGGGGGTCAACTCTGTATTAATGCCTATGATTTTGCATTGTGATGTCCAATAAGCTCATATAGGTTTGAAGGTCAGGTGTTCGCATACCTTTGACCATTTAGTATACATTAGACTCAAGCCCAAGATTAGGTTGTCTTGGTGTTCTCTTCAGACTCATACGTGTAAGGTTGGGTAGGTAAGATGCTACTTCCACCCTGCACCATACCTGAAGAACTGGGTCTTTACATTTGATGCAGAGGCTGGCAAAGAGGTTAGCTTGAATGTACAATACACTGGCATCACACATACACACACAGAAGAAAACAAAATAGGTTGAGAGAGAACACTTGTTTTAAGGCAAAATGTTCAGAAAAAAATTGGAATGTGCTGAAATACACAATTGCCCTGCAATGGACTGGCAACCTGTCCAGGGTGTATCTGGCCTTCCACCCGATGATGACCGCTGGGATAGGCTCCAGCACCCCCCACGACCCTGAGGGAGAAGTGGCTTAGAAAATGGATGGATGGATGGATGGATGGATGGATGAAATACACAATTTTTTGTTTCATCAATGTTTTTGACAGGAATTACAAAGTATTTGTGCTGGGTCTTAACAGCTGACTAGTTAGGCTGCAAGGCTGACAAGCCTTAGGCACAAGCCCAAGTTAGGTCCATGGAGAGTGTTTGTAGGTGTGTTTATGTTTATGGTCAATGGTGCAGCTGGCAGGTGGAGCAGAGATATGTGAATGTGTGATGATTAGAGGCCGGATATTATCTCCAGAATAGGGGGCAAGATTGTGCTTTTCTTCTCTGTCAGGACCCCGCCCTCCTTGTGCTGCCACATGTGTTTGGCTGGGACTCCTAGAGCTTGGACGCCTGCCACTTGTTAGCCTTCACTGGTTTGGAACTGCAGCAGCATCTGTCTTTTAAAAAGGGGGAAAACAAGATAAGCTTTTCAAATTGTAAAGCGTCAAAACAGAGTAACAAAGCAACACACCACACACTGAACCCAAATCTCCCCATGACCAAATGGATGACTGATTATATAGGTCTCATTGGGGGGAAAGAGATTGAGGGGAAAAACAGAGAGAAATAAAGAAGGCTTTGCACTTTGATGTCATGATATGCAACAGAGGACAGAAAAGGGCAAGAAAGATATGAAGCGGGACAGCAAGAGACAGTAGCCATATTTACATTTAGCCTCATAAACCGTTTATAATCTAACTAATAGATTAATCGGAATAGGACAAACGCATGTATAAACTTTGGATTGAGGTTTGAGGCTATTTTTACAGATTGAGGCTATTCCAAATGCAGTTTCTGTCTGATTGAATGAGGTGGGTACACTGTCATTCCATACCTGCTGCATACCACTATGATGACAGCATGAAGCCACGCAAACATTGCCTTGGTGACCACATACCTGGCAAAAAAGGATGATTGATAATCAAATAAGACATTAAGCAGTGTAGATTGTTTATTTACAGTAGAGAACATCAGGATGACATTCTGTGCTCTTTTTGTTGTACAACCCCAATTCCAATGAAGTTGGGACATTGTGTAAAACATAAATAAAAACAGAATATGATGATTTGCAAATCCTTTTCATCATATATTCAATCAAATACACTACAAAGACAAGATATGTATTGTTCAAATGGATAAACTTTATTGTTTTTTGCAAATATTCACTCACTTTGCGGTAAGTAGCTGAAATATCATGGCTTCTGCTGATTGTTTTGTCTGCTCAGAGTGTGGCATGTTTAGTTTAACCCCCTTTTCCGCCTCTAGTGATAATGACAGTGGCTGTGTTTGTGCTAAGTTCAGTCAGAGGTGCGCATCCAGCGTTTATTAAAGGATAGACAGCAAGATTCAGCGTTAGCAGCTCCGGGTGCCCTAGGGAGAGTTAGCACCCCCTCGACTCCGGCATTAGAGCCCACACAGCGGAGTGAATGGGTCACGACTCAGCGGTCTAGCCGGAAAGCTAAGGCCAATGCTAACGCTGAGGCCAAAGCTAGCCCACCAGAACACCATGCTCCTCCGATTCGCGTGTCAAACAGGTTTGCCCTGCTCAGTGAAACACCCACTGTGGAGTCTGTTAAAAGTATTCTGGTTATAGGAGGCTCGATTGTCCAACACGTGAAATTAGCTACTCCTTTAGGGGCGCCTGCAGTAACCGTTTGATGTTTATCGAGCCAGAGTGCCGGACATTAGTGGCAACCTTAGACAGTTAGCTGATAAGAGATATTCGAGGATAGTTATTCATGTAGAGGCCAATGATATCCATCTGCGGCATTCTGAGATAACTAAGGCTAATATTAGAAAGGTGATTAAACAGGCCCAGATGATGTCTGATGCCGTAATCTGCTCTGGCCCCATCCCAATGCAACGCAGGGCTGAAGCCTACAGCAGGCTCTCAGCGTTAAACTGCTGGATGTCCAAGTGGTGTTCCAAAAATCAAGTGGGCTTTCTTAGTTAGACAGTCCAGAGCCAGGACCAGGCTGCAGACAGACAGGCTATACCATCTGCGATTCCGCCTTGAAAAATCCACAAAAAAGAACACATTTTCCTTATTTAACCATCACCAGGGCCCTACTCTGAATTTTTAAAAGAATTTAGTGATTTTGCTGCAAACCTGGCTGTGTGTAATGATAAAGTAATAATTGTAGGAGATTTTAATATTCACTTTGAGAAGGTAGATGACCCAATAAAAAAGGCATTTACTTCAATTCTACCAAAATGTAACAGGGCCTACAAACTATTGTCATCACATGTTAAATTTAGTTTTGACACTAGGTCTTAACATAGACAAGCTTAATATCCTACCGCAAACCTCAGCAATCTCCAGCCATTACGTAATTTCATATGAGCTACGACTTAGCCATAATATATGTACGTCCCCTTGTTATTCTACAAAGCGCTCTATAAAACTGTTTACTGCCCGACAATTTATAGAAAATCTGCCAGAACTATCAACGCCAGTCTTCACTCCATCAGACCCAATGGAACTAGAATTACATACCGATTATTTAGAAAATACCTTCGGATCCACTTTAGAAAATGTGGCGCCACTTAAAATAAAAAGCATAAGGCAGAAAAAGCTCGCCCCGTGATACAATGATAAAACCCGGACCTTAAAACAAACAGTTCGGAAACTAGAGCGGAAATGGCGACAAACCAAATTGGAAGTGTTCCACTCCGCCTGGAAGGACAGCCTTATAGAGGATAGAAATGCTCTCACTGAAGCTCGCTCAGCATATCTGGCCTCGCTGATCGAGAACAATAAATATAATCCCACAGTACTGTTTAGTGTGATTTCCCGAATCACAAAAAAATCAGGCAGGTACTGAACCAGAAATCCCAGCAAATCTCACCAGTGAAGTTTTTATGGACTTCTTTAATAATAAAATTGAAAATATTAGACAACAAATTCAACCCACAGTATTAAATCCAATTTGGCTAACTTACCATTTATATCTAAGATCTTACAAAAAGCTGTGGCCCAACAACGTAATTCGTATCTACATAAGAACCATATATATGAAAAATTCCAATCTGGATTCAGGCCACACCACAACACTGAGATAGCTCTAGTTAAGATAACTAACGATCTTCTTCTTGCCTCTGATCAAGGCCACATATCCCTGTTAGTACTACTTGACCTCAGCGAAGCTTTCGATGCAATAGACCACAATATTCTCCTAGAAAGTTTAGAAAACATGGTTGGAATCACAGGGACAGCCCTATAATGGTTCCAGTCTTACCTAACAGAACGTTATCAGTTCGTTAGTGTAAACAATTTATCTTCCAATTATTCAAAAGTAAGATTTGGAGTTCCGCAAGGCTCTATTTTAGGACCTTTATTATTTACTCTATACATGTTACCGTCGGGCACAGTTATAAGTAACTGTGGTATTAACTTTCATTGTTATGCAGGCAATACGCAACTGTACATATCAGCCAAGCCTGATGACAAATACAGATTAAAGAAAATGGAGGACTGTGTAAAAGATGTGAAATGCTGGATGTTATGGAACATCCTCCTACTAAACAGTAACAAAACAGAGGTTCTCCTTCTGGGTCCAAATGTGGCAAGAAATAAACTACCAGATTTAATTTTAAATCTCGCTGAGTTTCCAGTTACACTTGGCTCAGCAGCAAAAAATCTTGGCGTCATAATTGATTCAGATTTATCATTCGATCAACACATAGGCAGCATCACTAGGACAGCTTTTCTACATCTTCACAACATTGCCAAGATAAGAAATGCCCTATCCCTGCATGATGCAGAAACAATAGTACATGCCTTTATTACTTAGGCTAATTAGGCTATACTACTGTAACGCACTACTGTCAGGATGTACGAGCAGGAATCTAAGCAAACTTCAGCTAGTCCAAAATGCCGCAGCCAGGGTCCTCACTAAAACTAGAAAATCTGATCATATCAGTCCAGTGCTATCATCACTTCATTGGCTGCCTGTTAAATTCCGTATTGATTATAAAATTCTCTTATTGACATATAAAGCCCTACATGGGCTCGCTCCTGAGTACCTGCAAGACCTTATTTCCCATTACGTGCCATCACGACTACTGAGATCACAAAGTGCTGGCTTATTAATAGTTCCTAGAATGCATAAGGCTGTAGCTGGGGGAAGAGCTTTTTCTTATAAAGCCCCCAAACTCTGGAATGATCTTCCAGAAAATGTTCGGGACAATCTTTAAGACTAGCCTGAAAACTCACTTGTTCAGTTTAGCTTTTGGTAGGTAATGTTCTCCCTTAGATAAAGGCAGCAGATCCAGGGGTCCATGGACACAGGGAATTATAGTAAACTGAGACGCTGGTGCTGTCGCCAAACTGTTTCAGAGTGCTGCCGTGTCTGTGTGTCCTTCTGGTTCTCTCCTTTTAGTTAAGCTGTCATAGTCAGATCTGCCGGAGTCGTTAGCCACACTCTGGAAATGTTCACATTCCCTGTTTTACATACAACAGACAGAATAAAACTAATTCCCTCTCCCTTCCTTTTTTCCCGAGTATACAACCCCCAACATGTCCGGCCGGACACTGATGGACGACTGACTGTCGAGCCCTCTTCAGACCAGCTGCCCACGTCCCAGCTACCACCACCTACCTTGGACCAACTGCCCACCCTACACTGATGTTTTCATAGACTCCTAGCTGTTACTACTACTAATACTACTGCTATTAATATTAGTAGTATAATCATTTGTAGGTAGTTTGTCCAGAGGAGGATGGGTCCCCCCTTGTTAGCCTGGTTCCTCCCAAGGTTTCTTCCTCAGTTGTGAGGGAATTTTTCCTTGCCACTGTCGCCCCTGGCTTGCTCACCTAGGGTTTTTTTTACACTTCTTGTTAAAACTCTGTCTTTTCTGGAATTCTGTAAAGCTTCTATTCTAATGCTGAAAGGTTTTGGCTGCAGGTTTTGGAGCAACATCTGCTGCCACCCAAGCAACGTCTTTTTCAGGGATGTCCCGCTTTGTTTCATCAAAACAATGCCAAGCCACATTCTGCACGTGTTACAACAGCGTGGCTTTGTAGTAAAAGAGTGCGGGTACTAGACTGGCCTGCCTGCAGTCCAGACCTGTCTCCCACTGAAAATGTGTGGCGCATTATGAAGCACAAAATATGACAACAAGCATAGATGGGAAAGAATTCCACGTACAAAGCTTCAACAATTAGTGTTCTCAGTTCCCAAACGCTTATTGAGTGTTGTTAAAAGGAAAGGTGATGTAACACAGTGGTAAACATGCCACTGTCCCAACTTCTTTGGAATGTGTTGCAGGCATCAAATTCAAAATGAGTAAATATTTGTAAAAAAACAACAAAGTTTATCTGTTTGAACATTAAATATCTTGTCTTTGTAATGTATTCAGTTGAATATAAGTT
Organism: Pygocentrus nattereri; assembly: GCF_015220715.1. Classification (NCBI taxonomy): domain Eukaryota; kingdom Metazoa; phylum Chordata; class Actinopteri; order Characiformes; family Serrasalmidae; genus Pygocentrus; species Pygocentrus nattereri. Next base: position 31,418,733 of record NC_051236.1, read on the forward strand.
GAAAAGGATTTGCAAATCATCGTATTCTCTTTTTATTTATGTTTTACACAACGTCCCAACTTCATTGGAATTGGGGTTGTATAATAATGAGTCTAGAATTCAACAACGAGAGGTTTGGCTTCCATGGCGCCATAAAAAATCATCCAGTGTATTTTGCCACTGCGGTTGGTGGCAAAAATTGGAAAAATTGAAGTCTTGATGCTCCATTTAGTTCACTGCTGTGGTCTGCTGACTGTTGCCGCTTGCGATGGCAAAATTTTCCATCATAACACATCATGTGAAGGCAGCATAACATAGATCTAAAAGTCACGTTGGTTTGTCAGAAACTCCTGCAAGGTTTTGAGAATTGGAATCATTGGTCATATTCTGAAAGTGTGTGGTATTTCATTCAGAGCAGATCATGTAGTGTGGGGAGTTTGATGACTAGCAATGATAGAAATCAGAAAATTCAGTGAAAAATATTATTATGTGAGAGGTCTATCATGTTTTATACATTGGTTACGCTTTTTAAAATCCTGCAATGTGGGCCAGGCCTTAAATTATATTCAGAATAAATTCAATTGGATTGGGCGAAAATTGCTGCATGTGGATACAGCCAATAAGAGGAAGAAATATAGAAGAAAGAGGGAGGGAAGGAATGACTGACTGGAAAAAAAAAAAGAGAGAGAGAGAGAGTAGTAAAGGTTTTGATTAGAGAGCTGTTTGTGGTTTGGTGCATGGCTGTGTGAGATTGGAAAGCACCTCACATGTCTGCAGCCAACATGACAGAGAGTGAGAGAGACAAAGAGAGAGAGGGAGAGAAATGCAAAGTGAGACTGACAAGAAAAATGTAAGTGGGGAAAATGATAAGTAAGATACAAAGAAAAATGTATAGAAAGAGAGACTGAGAATCAGAATGGGAGAAAGAAAGCAATTAGGAGGATGAGAGAGTGGCAGAAAAGGAGAAAGCAAGAGAGAGGGTGGGGCAATGGAATGAATTAGTTGTACACACCAAATAGTCCCTATGGGTGGCACTGTCAGAATGGTGTGTGGATCATTTAATCTCTCACATTTACAGTACATGCACACACACACACATTTGCTTTTACCCAATGTCGGGATGTGAGGTCATATATATGTTGACCCCGAATCACAAATTATTTCATATATTCTTCTAATCATTTGAGCACAACAGCTGCTCTTTACGTTGTGGGAATATCGCAGGACAACTGGACCATTCAAGACTACTTGGAATACAATCTTGTTGCATTGACTTTCATTAAAAGTAAAAAAAAAAAAAAGAAAAGAAATACTTTACTCTGTGGAGATCCTTGTATTTTTGGACAGCAACACTAGCTATTTTTATACATAAGTATCTATATGTAATATAAATTATCTTAGTCTAATCCTAAAGAAACCTGAAGAAACACTTTTCTCTTTCAGTTTAATAGTGTAATTTAGCACAGCTGTTCCTCCAAACACACAAATACACATAGTCCCACATGAGTCACTTTGGCTTTTAGTGGTCACTTCACCTATGGACACAATCTGCTTTCAGTTTTGCAAGAGCAGCAGGGTGGTCTTGACCAGTGACATATGTATCAACCCACCCAGTGCTGAAGGTGAAATGCCGTGCTGTTTTAGACCAGATTTAGTTTTAGCCATTTACTTTTTGTCTCTGTTTGTTCTCAGGCTGCCCTGCCCTTTTGCTTTGATTACGTCTGTTTGCACCTTGCTCTGAAAGTTTCCTAGAGAGTTAAGTTTTAGAGGTTATGAGTCCCCTCCTCCTTTCAGTCCTTCCCTCCCCTTTCCCCCTCACTCACTCTCCTCATTCCTCTGTCTGCAGTAGATGTACCAGCAGAACCAATGCAGCACATACACTGCACTGCAGAAGTGCACAGACAAGGACTTTTGGAAGAGCTTTATGTAAAGTACACAGAACACCTCCAAAGTGGATTATATTTACCATTTACTTTTTGCATTTTTGTGGTCATCTCTTCTAGACTGAGGGAAATTTTTGAACCACAGACTTTCTGATTGGTGACAGATCTGCAGAATAGGCGTTACTCTTTAATAATGTCCAGAGGAGTGTTTATTCACCTGCTGGGGGTACTTTGGACGATGTCTTTCTGGCAAGGTAATCTGAGTTATTTCTCTCTCTCTGCATTTTTATAATGCAGTTAACTATAGTTGGACTGAATCAATCCAGATTTGTTTAATCAAACTGTTTGTACTGAATGTGGTAACAATATCAACTGTTTGAGTTACATGTTTAAGAACATTTATATAAAAACAAACAGAGAGCTTTATGCATACCTCTGTTTTGATCTATTTTAGTATATGAGGCCAACATATCCACAGGCGTTTGGATTTATGTTTTTCATTTTCTTTTAGAATACTCTCTTTCCCTGTTTTTTAATCAGGGACACTGAAGCTGATTGTTAGTGTGTGAAAGAATACTAGAGATTATAAGAGCACATTTATAACTCTTCATATTCTTTTATCTAGGATGCACTCCAAAAAAAGTAGTTTCATTCCATTGTGCTGTTTGATTTTTTGGCATCTTGAGCATGCCTTTTATAATTAGAAAAAATAGTAGTTCTTATCAAGGTTCGAGTTTTGGTAAGGATTAGACTAGTCTCTTACTTATGAATTAACATTTTATTTGAATTCATGTTATTTAAATGGCAACAGATTTCTTATTTAGGAATTTACAATACTACGTGGCGTTTCAAGATCAGATATTATGACATATACATTGACAGAAATTGCTTTAAAAGTGCATTAGATTAGACAGACTGGTGTTGGACAGAAGCAGTTCTGTATTTTGATTTATACATCTATATTTTAAACTGTATCTCACTTAGAAAGGGCCACTGGAAAAAAAATACACACACACACACACACACACACACACACACACATATATATATATATATATATATATATATACATACATACATACATACATACATGTGTGTGTGTGTGAATATATACATGAACACTGAATTGCTGCTTTTGTTCAGTGTTGTTTCAAAGAAGCAAAGTGTAAAGGAGGCCTGTTTCATTTGAGAGCATGGCCCTGGAACTAATGCTACCATTACAATAATGATTAGAATAACAGACCAACACCATTTACGAGCCCTTCCTTTCATATAGCATTTAATGAGCGTTTTACCTCTGCAGTCTCTATGGTTAAGGTGATAAAGGAGAGAAAGACCTCTGTTCTGTCACTGTCAAACAGTTGCAGAGAAAAAGAGAGAAAGAAACCAGAGCAATTACAATAGCCCCCCCTGGTCACATGTATCTTGTCATTTGCTGCAGTTAACCTGTGGGTTATGTGCAGTTTCACTCTGTGTGTGTCCAGGGAAGACAAGAAAAAAGCAAGGCCAACAAGTGAAAAAGTCCATGTGTTTTTAACATTAGAAAAAATGTTATACAATAATATACAAGTCATATTAAAGTATGTTTATGTATTAATGTTACATTATCACCCTTCAGTTATTCATTGTTCAGCATAAGAAAACAGTGAATTTAACACAAAATTTCACAGATGCCTCAATAAATAAATATAGTATTAAAGTTTTCGGTACTTAATGTGCCCAAACTTTATTACAGCCTTCATTCCTTTTGGGAGACTTCCTTTTATTTCATCATTCAAATAAATCTGCAGGGATATTTTTCCACCCCTCTAAAGTTCAGCCTTGGAAATTGGTTGCATATCTGTTTCTCAAAATCCAAGAAACCCAAACACATTCAATGATGTTGAAGTCTGGGCTCCAGGTGAGAACACCAAGTGAAAACACTATCAATTGCTTTGCATCATTTCAGACCCATAACAAGAGTATAGTTTAATTGTCTCCTGTCTCTCAAAGCTTTAAGAGCACTGTTTGTCTGATAGTGAAAGTTTTGTAGTCTCTGATATATATGTATATATATATGTGTGTGTGTGTGTGTCTATATAAGTTAAAGGATTATGTAAGTGGCTTTTAACTTAATTTCCACCTGCTGCATCTGTAGCGTACGACTGCTTACCTAGAGAAAGATAGAAAATCTTTAACTTATATGCTGCACCTGTCCATTGGCTTCTATTTGTTATATAGAAAGAGAGAGACAGAGAGAGGCATTGTGCAGAAGAAGAGTTAGAGAGACAAAAAATAATCATTTCTAGGCATAACTCTTCACTGTATGTGAGATAACTTCCCTACAGTCTCACCCACAGCCCAACACAAAATAACACAATAAACACATACACACATTTTAAACTAAAGAACAAGGGTGGAACTTTGCAAACCGTGTCCCTATACTGTACAGAGTATATGAACAGAGTATATATACTCACATGAACAATGAATCTGGCCATTACCTACAAGAGTATGCTTCATGTACTGCCAAATACCAAAATGTGAGTGATTTTGTATTGTAGTTGGCAAGAACCTTATGTCATCACTTGATTTAAAAGCAAGAGTGATTTTACTGAGAGTGACTTTACAAGAAAGTATGCCTCAATAATGATAAAAAGCTGCAGAGGAGTCCAGCATTAACACAGAACCTCTGCCATAACTCCTCCCCATCACACTAGCAGCCAGACAACATCTCAGCAAAGTTCTTCACCTCCCTATCCCAATAATTTCACACACCAGTGCGCTCTGACACTGCTTCTGAGTGAAGTGCCAAAATAAATCAACAGCAGACAGGAGGCAAAAGGGTCTGTCAAATATGATCAGTTCCATGACAGCACATATCTCAAGCGAATTTCACACAGTGGATTAAATATGAATTCCACAACAATTGTGGAGAAACTCCACACAATAATAAAGTTACATTTAAAACCTCCTAGAACTGTATCTCAAAATAAAGGACTGTTTGGAACCTTTACATTTAAGAGTGTTTTAAATGTTGTAGTCTTTCAGAACTGGAGCTCCTTTTTTTACTTTAAAGTGTCAAGCAGTTGTTCTCTGTGGGTCTTTGGGCCATAGATCCAAATTGTATGACCAATTTTGGCCAAATTGTATGGTAAATTTTAATAAAAGAATATAAAATGAGTAGTTTCAAAACAAATTTATAATAGAAGCCAATGGACAGGTGGACAGGTGCAGCATGTAAGTTAAAGATTTTCTATCCTTCTCTACCTACAGCAACATTATTGTCTATGGTAAGCAGTCATACGCTACAGATGCAGCAGATGGAAATTAAGTTAAAAGCCACTTACATAATCCTTTAAATTATCTAGTATGGGTTTCCCATCCAGGCTCTGGGCCCAGGCAATGAACCTCTCCTTTCCTCTGAGAAGTGTCTGGGCAGGGGCACAGCAAGGGATTTTTGGCCCAATGAAAAGATAATACATTGGGCGCCACCTCTACTGCTCTCATAATTCAGATTAGTAGATAACACACTAATGTTTGGCTACTTAGTTTAAATAGCCAAGTGGCTATTTTACACAATAGCTGAGACTTCAAAATTTGCTAATGTTAGCATGCTAATGACTGAATGAAGTTTTTTCTTAAATCTGTTCTTGAGAAAGATCTTGAAAAAAAGTCTATGTCAGAATTCATGTGCACTTAAATCACAGATTTGCACCTTTGTGCTCTTAAGTGTGCATAGATTCCAGAATGCCAGAATCTTTGGGAAAACTGTTTAAGTGGGCTTTAGAATGGCTAGTGTATGAAGCCCAATGTTGTAAAATGAACACTACCCTAAAATTGCAAATATAAAATATATTATTTTATGAAAACAAAGAAAAAATAATCACAGTAAGGAAATGTTGCGGCCTGTTCACATTTTAGACTGTTAATTAAAAACTGACAGGTTAAAGTTATCAAAAGTTTGATTTATAGCCAGTCAAAGTGTTGAATTTTTGTTCACACTGCTGTCTGGTTAGTCTGCTGCTGTAGAATCTGACGGTGTGGAAATCCAGGTGTCTGGATTCAGATATCTTCATGAAAACTCCGTAGATCTCAGTTCTGACAAAAAAAATACTAAAGTTTCTATCAGTTGGCTGAATAAAAATCTGTGAACTGTTGCTGTGGGGGGGATTCTTCACAATTCTCTCCTGATAGCAGGACTCACCCTATTTTTAGAATGTATCTATAATCTGATTACTGTCTTTTTTCTGTAATTGTAACAGTGACAGTTACTTTATTGTTTTTGGAAGCCAGATTTTTTCTCTAGGAAGCTGAGATATGAAGCTCTAGCACAACTCCTCACTTGCAGTTCACTGCTAGCAAGTACTGTTCATGCCAGGAAATAACCATTTCATCTAAATGGGAATAGGTTGGGCAGTACAGTGCTTTATGGATGTTTACTTTCTGCCAAAAACGAGAAAAGAATCTTGTTAGTTTTATAAGTAGATTGTACATAAATACTGGTTTTATAAGTACACTGTACATAATATTCTAAAAATCATTAATGGTTAATAATTTAATATTGAAAGAAATTGCCTGATTTTTAGGGCACCTGTCAGTTACAAGCCCATGGAATTGTCCAAACATTTTCCCCCCATATGGCACTCCTGCCTGCAGTCAGTCAGCTACAGTTTTACAGTACACAGTAAGTTGCAGTAAGTTTTAACAAAGTGCGATAATTTCTTCTTCTGCTCTTTTAGTCAGTGATATAATTCTCTGAGGGGTATGGTACCTATACTGGACTGAAGGATAGGGAAATAAATCAGTGTAATTAAACAGACACTCTGTTTCCCGGATAGGTGGTGTGCAGTCAATTATCACAGTCAATAATCTCAATAGTCAGTCATGTCTGTAAGAAAAGAAAAAAAAACAAAACCAGAAAATCTTCTACACTAAGCACACTTGGCAGTTGTTTTGAAATTGTTGTTCTTAATAATCCTGGAGATATGGGAGTTGATGTTCATTAACCGAAGTCAGCTTTGAAATGAGCCTCTTATTCAAATTTCCATTCCCCCTTGGTACTGCAGCTGCTGCAGCTACATTGTGGCACAATGTGGTACAATTGAAGCAACTGCTGCATCACTTAAGGTGGACTGAAAAAGTCGAATAAGAAGCTGACGAACACGAAGAAAACTTCGTAAAGATGAACAGGGTAAACATCCACCTGGTTCCTTTTCATAGAATTCTGATGATTGATCTCAGTATGTGATACCAAGTTCCCCCCATTATGTGAAATGAACAAAATTTGCTTCATATCACTGTAATCTTTAGTTTCTCAGAAATGTTTAGGATGGTTTAATCTCCGCTATATCTCTTTATTGCTGGCTCTGGTGCTTGGTTAAAATTAAGTGGAGTTGAGGAGTTAACTTCAGAAAACCCTGAATTGTGCATCAGTTCCTGGCCTCTTTTCCACCGCAGGGCCGAATGGTTATGAGCATGGAAGGTAACCGTTCCAGTGGAGTTTCCACACGGACATGACTCGAAACAGGTTGAACTTGCATGGTTAGCTAACCGTACTCAGGGCCATGGAACCGTTCAGTGGGATAACGTAACAACATAGCAATTCGCTGAATGGCTTCATGTTTATGTTGGTATTGTGCCACCACATCCTGCTTCATTAGTTCAAACTTGAAATCATTCCAATAAACTCAGTTCGCTCACATGGACAGCAAATAAATGAAAGCAATGCATGATTTTAAAACCACCACTGAATAAATGTCAAAGCATCAATTTAACATCAATTTCTTAATATTAAACAGCACTGATGACCAGGATACAGTGTTAGCTTAGCTAACATCCTGCCAGCTCTGCTCACCACAGAACATGTTTGGTTCTGCCTAACAAGGGCTTTACAGGTTTAGATGATACATCAGTGCATCCTCAGAATTCAGCTGAAAATAGGCTGCATTTCCCTGTAGCATTTTAGGTTCCTCCATATTCTTTTAAAATGGGTTGCTGCTTTTGACGTATGCAGCTGAGAAATGGTAACTTTGAAGGCCACAGCCCCATGAATAGCCAGTTGCACCGTGCAGAGTAGAGATTATCACTAGGGATGGGCAATTAATTTTGTGATGTTCATACTGTATCTATAAACATAAAATAGTTGAATATGAATGAAAAAAACGATCTTTTAAACTTTTTATCTAAAATGCACCGTAAGACGTAATCTATGCAATGCAGAAGTAGTCACATTATTTGCTTTTTAAGTGAGCTTTTAACAAACTGTAATTAATAGGCTTTCCTCTCAGTCACTGTCTCTTAATGGAGGGTCACTGTTTTTTGGCCTCCCTCAAAAATCTTCCTTTGGCTTCAGTGCAGTTAATAGGAAAGCAGTTGGCCTGTCTGGTAGGTCCTCCAACATGGATGGAAATGCTAGTTTGACTTGGCCAAAGCATCACGCAAAACTTAAAAACATTAAAAATGCTTTCAGATGGCAGAATGGCAAAAAATCTGTATCTGAACCGGGAGGTAAATCTGGCCTACTTTGCAGCCCACATTCCTTCTCAAGTGCAATTTTACACTCGGTTCCCTTGGTAAAATGGACACGACAAGTGGTGCTTATAAGCTGGAGTTGAACATTTTTAAAGTAGATCAAGTGGAAACACAGGTAAAGCTGTTTAATTTAATTATTGTTGTATTTAGGAACACAGCAATGATTACAGGCAGTATCAGCCAGTGCAACCGGAAGCCATTTTATGCTGCTATTTCTCAGTCTCAGTATGTGCTGATTGTACAGGCTAAAAACACAAAATCAGACTTTTCTCTGCTTTAGGCTTCAGCTCAGCTATGGCCAATTTTCCTCAAGTTTCTTGTAAAATGTCAATGCTTATGTTGCTTTACTTTTACTTTTGGACATTTTTGGACACCCCTTTTAACTGTTCTGTCTGTAATTTCTGTTATTTTATTCTTTTTTTAATTGTAAATGCACCTAAAAACTGCACCTAGCTAGCTAATGGTGTTTGTTGTTTAACATCGCTAAACATCGCTAATAATTAAATTGTTAAGTAGGAATATATGTTATGTTAAGTAGGAAGGCTGGTTTACAATGTGAAAAGTGTGTTTCCAAAATCTGACTGATGGCATACAACCTAGCAGTGAAATGTTTTACAGAAGTGAACCATTTAATACATTTTTGTGTAAACTCTATTGTACTGTATTGTATTTTTAAAACAAAGGGCAGATGATCCAAGTAGATAAAAAGACAAGAAGGATTGATGTCAGATAGATGGCATTATTGATTGGAGTATTTAATTTTGCTTATTCAAAGGCTTTCATTTGACTCAACAGGTTGTTGTCTGTAATCACATTTTCTTTATATTCCATGATGCAGGCATTGGTTGAATTAATTTAGAATAAGAATTTGTTGCATTAATTCAGAGAATTCAGTATGGGCACCAGCTGGATTCATTCAGAGCAGTCACTGAATGCAATGAAACTAAATCCATACCACATTTGCATTTGTAAGGAGCAGAAAAGGTATTTTATTATGATTATACATGTTTTGTGTGTGGATGGTTTTAGCCTACAGTGCTATTGTGTGGCTGGTGTACAACTGGAATTACAACCAGTTCATTAGGTCGTGGCTCATTGAAAATCAATGTTTCCCACTAGTAAATATGACACTGTGATGGCATTCATGCATGCTTATTTAATAAATATTTCCAACACAACTTGAAGGCATTATTTTGATATGATGCAAGATATCTTTCAATATCTTTCAATCAGGAGTGACTAAGGTCACCGCAGTTAATCTTAAGTTAAGTTAAGTAGGAAATTAGGTAGCTCGCCAGGTGAAACTTCAGCATAACTCTAGCTAACTGAAGCTTTGGTGGTTTTTGATGAAACCTAGATTCTTAAAGTGTGTCATCTTGGTATTACTATCATTTTTCATTATGTAATGTGGACATTTCATGGTGACATATATTTACTGCCAAACAGAGCGACATACTTCAGTCTTGCACTAACACTTCAGCTAACATAAATGAGGCTGTGTCCTGAATCACACATTAAGCATTTTCAGAGAAAAGGGGAAAGACTGACACTAGCCACATTTACATACAACCTAACAATCTGTTAATAATCCAAATAATAGCTCAACTGAAATAGAATACATCTATGTAAACACCTCAATCCGAACAGGCTAATCCAAATTGTAAATGATACAATTTCTTTCTGATTGAACGAGGTGGGTAATACTGTTAAATAGTCTGTTAAATAGAAGAATAATAACCATGGAAAGGCCTGAATCTGGTTCAGAAAGTTTTGGTATGTTCTGTGCATGTGTGTTTGCATCATAGTGAAAGTTTAGAATGTTCAGCATGGTGGGAGCAGAAACTGGTATGTAGAGGAGACAGAGTTTATGCTTTGAAGATGGGGGTGGGACTGGCATCCAACTTCTGTGCCTTCCTCTCGCCCCTTCTTTAATAAATACATGTGAAGTATATTTTCCTGAGTCTACTATCATTTTAAAGTAATTAAAAACACAGGTGCCCCTACTGAAAACTCAGGGAACACACTGCTGCTCCAAGTCCAGTGGCCAATCTTCATGTTATGGCAGCATTTCCCACCTTGGTTCTGCCCCTAAGAGGTGGGTGACAAGGAATCTGATCTCCATTTGAAGTAAATGAGGTATAAACTTTTTTCACGTTTCTTTTTTCATCTGGGAGCTGTAATCAAGAGAGAGTGGGTGAAGGGGTGGATGGAGAAAGAAAGGTTACATAAAGACAAAAGAACCTTCACACAATCAGCAGCTCCAACTGAAATTTAAAACCACATTAGATTCAAGAGTTTTATTGTCATGTGCACAGCAGAACAGGCAGTTGACCTGTACAATGAAATTCTTACTTTGCTGTTCCTCCATTCACTGAATATAATCTTAAGAGAATAAAAAAAGAAAATAAGAATAACTCTAAAAACAGTAGTAAAAAAGTAAAAGTACAAGTAAAAATGTATAGTATGTGCAAAGTTGAAATAAAATTAAAGTTACACGTGCATATGTGCAAATATGTAGAGCAGCTGTGCATAAAGTGGATCAAGTAACAGATGTAAACAGATGTAAACAGTAAACAATAGTGTTCTGTGCAGGTAATAGATGTAAACAGTATTAGCAGTACAGCAGCAGTACAGTGCAGTACAGTGTAGGTAAGGTGCAGTTATTGAGTGCAAGGTTAAATCAATTCAGATTGGGAGGGGGGAAGAGGTAATATGTGAGGTATTCACCAGCCTGATGGCTTGTGAATAAAACTGTTGGTCAGTCTTGTTGTCCTGTACTTCACACTCCTGTAACGTCTGCCTGAAGGTAGGAGTGTGAAGAGTCTGTGCTGGGGATGTGTACTGTCCCTGATGATGTTTTGGGCTCTTCTGATGACCCTGGTGTGATAAATGTCCTGTTGTGAGGGGAAGGCTGCTCCTGAGATGGACTGGGCAGTTTTGATCACACGCTGGAGAGCCTTTCTGTCCTGAGCAGTGCAGTTTCCATACCAGACCGTGATGGAGCTGGAAAAAACACTCTCAAGCGTACTCCTGTAGAAGGTGCTGAGAATTTTGGCTGGCATGCCAAATTTCTTCAGTCTTCTCAGAAAGTACAGTCACTGCTGGAGTTCCTGATGATGAGGTGTGTATTGTGAGACCAGGTGAGATCCTCACTGATGTGGATGCCGAGGAATTTGAAGGTTTTCACCCTCTCTACCTCTGTCTCACCTATGTACAGGGGTGTGTGCAGCTCCCGCTTCCTCCTTGGATCAACAATCATTTCCTTGGTCTTGTCTGTATTCAAGGAAAGATTGTTGTTATGACACCAGGCCACCAGCTCAGCCACCTCCTTCCTGTATGCTGTCTCGTCCCCACCAGTGATCAGTCCAACAACTGTAGTATCATCAGCAAACTTGATGATGCTGGTGCTGTTCTGGGAGGCCACGCAGTCATACGTGAAGAGTGTGTACAGAAGGGTGCTCAGCACACAGCCCTGGGGGACCCCTGTGCTCACTGTTCTTATGCTGGATGTGTGGCTGCCGACTCTGACCGACTGGGGTCTATCTGATAGAAAGTTCAACACCCAGTTACAGAGGGCAGGTGTCAGTCCGAGGGTGAGGAGCTTTTCTGAGTGTTTATATGGGATGACCGTGTTAACTGCTGAGCTGTAGTCAATGTAGAGCATTCTGACATACATGTCCTTGCCCTCCAAGTGTGTGAGGGCTGTGTGAAGGGCAGTGTTCACTGCATTGTCTGTGGACCTGTTCCGTCGGTATGCAAAATGAAGAGGGTCTATAATGTTTGGAATGGTCTCCTGGATGTGAGTCAGAACTATTCTCTCGAAATACTTCATCACGATTGGGGTGAGTGCAACAGGGCGATAGTCATTTAGGCTGGTCACAATGCTTTTCTTTGGGAGGGGTACGATGGTGGTTGACTTGAAGCACTATGGCACAAAAGCTTGCGTGAGGGACAGACTGAATATGTCCACAAACACATCAGCCAGGTTTGATGAGCAAACTCTGAGAGCACGCCCAGGGATGTTGTCTGGGCCGGCTGCTCTCCGTGGGTTTATTCTCTTCAAGGTGCTGCACATATCCACTGATGTCGCAGTGAGTGATGTGTTTTGTGTGGCCATAGTGTCTCTTGGTCAGCCAGGGTTGAGGGCCTCGAAGTGAGCATAAAACTCATTTAGCTCATCAGGTAGTGTGGTGTGGCTGGTTGTGACCGCCCTGCTCATCTGTTGATAGTGGGTGATGTGGTGTAGTCCTTGCCACATGCGCCGGGAGTCTGTGGTGGTGTAGTAGCCCTCCAGCTTCAGCTTATACTGTCTCTTGGCCTCTCTGGTAGATCTACGCAGGTCATGTCTGAACCTTTTGTAATCTTCAGTGTTGCCTGAGAGAAATGCAGCATGGTGGGCATGCAGCATGGGCCGAGCTTCACCGTTTATCCAGGGTTTCTGGTTGGGGTATTTTCTGCAGCACCTTGTAGGGACAACGCTTTCAATGCAACTGCTGATGTAGCCCATTACCCCAGAAGCATAGTCCTCTAGATCAACTGTACAGTCCTCTCTCATAGCAGCAGTTCTGAACACATCCCATCTGTGCTGTCAAAACAGTCCTGAAGCTACTTAGTCAGTTTCTTCATTCCAAACTTTGACAGTTTTACTTGTATGCTGGGTAGAGGAAAACGGAGATGTGGTTGGACTCTTCGAAGTGCGGCTGAGGCACAGCCCTGTAGGCCCCCCTCATGTTGCTGTAAACTTGGTCGAGTATTACTCTCCCTCGTCGGAAAGCTCACATGCTGATGGTACTTGGGGAGGACAGTCCTCAGGTTGCAGTGATTGAAGTCACCGGCAACAATGAACACGGCGTCTGGGTGCATGGTCTCTTGTTTACTGATGGTGTCATGCAGCAGCCCTAGTGCCGTGGCAGAATGTAGACAGAGCTGAACTCTCTAGGCAGATAAAAGGCTCTGTACTTCACCATCAGCAGCTCTAAGTCAGCTGAACAATGTTTTTCAACAGTCTTTACATTTACATTTACAGCATTTAGCAGATGCTCTTATCCAGAGCGACTTACAAGAAGTGCTTTGTAAATCTAGAGAATGTATCTTTGCTAGTTTCCAATAGCTTAGAGAAAAAGACAGTCCTGAGCTCAGATACTGCTAGAAACAAAATGTCACTGCAGACACCAAGAGAAAAAGAAACAGAGTTGAACGCAGAACTCTGTGCCATTCAATGCAATATAATAACAAACAATACAATACAATACAATAAACTACAATACACAGTGAAGTACAATAAAAATAAGTGCAGCTTATAATTCAGTGCTCATTTAAGTGCAAGTGTAAAGAGATGAGTCTTCAGTCTAATTTTGAAGAGAGCAAGAGACTCTGCTGTTCTGACAGCCAGTGGGAGTTCATTCCACTACCTGGGTGCCAGTACAGAGAACATTCTCGACGCTTGTCTTCCATGCACCTTGAAGGATGGCGAGTCAAGCCGAGCTGTACCCGAAGCTCGAAGAGCTCATGGTACAGTTCGAGATTTCACCATTGCCATCAAGTAGGTAGGGGCTGGTCCATTTTTGGCTTTGTAGTGAAGCATTAGGGTTTGATTTGATCTGATGCATGCAGCTACAGGAAGCCAGTGAAGGGAGCGCAGCAGTGGGGTGACATGGCTGAACTTGGGCAGATTGAAGACGAGTCATGCTGCCGCATTCTAGATGAGTTGCAGAGGCTTGATGGTCTGCATGGGAAGACCAGCCAAGAGTGAGTTGCAGTAGTCAAGCCTTGAAATAACAAGAGACTGCACTAGCACCTTGGTGGCCTCTCGGGTGAGGAAGGGTCGGATCCTTCGGATGTTGTACAGGAGATACCTGCATGAGATAGGTTCGCAATGTGAGTGGAAAACGATAACTGGCCATCCAGAGTCACACCAAGATTTCTTGCCTCTACAGATGGAACAATCAGGGAGTTCTCGAATGAGATGGCAAGATCATGATGAGGACCTGTAGTTACAGGAATGAATATCAGCTCAGTCTTGCTGGGACTGAGCTTCAGGTGGTGAGCTGCCATCCATGTAGAGATGTCAGACAGGCATGCCGAGATGCGACTGGAAACCTGTGTATCAGAGGGAGAGAAAGAAAACATTAGTTGAGTGTCATCAGCATAACAGTGAAAAGAGAAGCCATGAGAAGATATTACATCACCAAGAGAGCTAGTGTAAAGAGAAGAGGACCCAGGACCAAGCCTTGGGGGACACCAGTGGAGAGCCTGCATGGAGAGGATGTGAACCCTCTCCATGTTACCTGATAAGACCGTGATGAAGGGCAGTAGGTCCTCAGAAAGAGACTGAAACAATGCCGATGGGATGGGATCCAGTGGGCAGGTGGTTGGGTTACTGGATTTGATCAGTTGAAGGACAGCATCTGTGCAAAGAGAAGAAAAACGGTTTAAGGGATTGAGAATGAGATGATGCAGTCTAGTGGAAGGTGTGGGGACAGAGGGAAAAGACTGGCAGATTCTATCAACCCTCTCCTCAAAGAAAGTGACAAAATCCGCAGGAGTGAGAGAACAGGGTGCAGGGGGAGGAGGAGGGTTGAGAAGAGAGGATAAAATGTTGAAGAGCTTGCGTGGATCAGATGCTGATGCTTCCAGTTTCCCTTTGTAGAAAGATGACTTTGCAGCAGTACCTTCAAGTGAGAACTTGGAAAGGAGAGATTGATGGGAGTGAAGATCCGAGTCAAGCTGGGATTTCCTCCACCTTCTCTCAGCCTTCCTTAGATCTTGTCGGTTGCTGGACACCTGTCAGCCAGGGGGCAGGTGGGGAAGATCTTGCTGGCCTGGAGGAGAGAGAACACAGAAGGTTAATTGCAGATGAGAGTGAAGAAAGGAATGCATCCGTAACCATGTTCAGTGGGAGAGAGGAAAATGAGTCAGGATGGGGAAGGGTATTTAGGATGCATCCGTACACCACCTGTTGTTCACGTTATGGGGCTTCCAGAATTATATTTAATCCATTCATATAATTTCACCTTGGCTTGCCTCTTGGATTATAAACTGGAAAGAAGAGATGGGGCAACAATTCAAGAATAACATTTCTCAATGTAAAATGGTAAAGAACTTGGGGATATCATCATATATGGTTAATTTAAAAATTCAGAGAATACAGAGAAATTTCTGTATACAAGGGAAAACCAATATTGCATGGCCATGATCTTTGGGCCCTCAGGCAGCACTGCATTAATGACAGACACGATTCTGTAGTGGAAATCACAGCATATGTTCAGGAACACTTCCAAAAACAACTGTCTGTGAAAACAGTTCATTCCCGTATCCACAAATGCAAGTTAAAAGAAGAAACCATATATAAACAGGATCAAGAAACATCACCGCATTCTCTGAGCCCAAGTGGAATTAAGATGGATTGATGCAATGTGAAAAAGTCTCCTGTGGTCTGACAAATCAAAATTTGAAATTCTTTTTGGAAATTATTAATGCCGCATCCTCTGAGCTAAAGAAGAGAGGGACCGTCTGACTTGTTATCACTGCACAGTTCAAAAGTCTGCATCTGTGATGGTATGGGGATGCATTAGTGCACATGGCATGGGTGACTTGCACATCTGTGACGGTACCATTAATGCTGAACAATATATCCAGGTTTTGGTGCAATATATGCCGCCATTCAGATGACATCTTTTTCAGAGAAGGCCTTGTTTATTTCAGCAGGACAATGCCAAATCCCATTTGCATGTATTACAACAGCATAGTTCATTAGTAAGAGCCTGCCAGCAGTCCAGACCTGTCTCCCATTGAAAACATTTGGCACATTATGAAATATGACAAAGGAGACCCTGAACTGTTAAACAGCTGAAATCCTATATCAAGCACAAATAGGAAAATGTTTCTCTTTTAAAAATACAGCTGTTGGTCTCCTCAGTTCATAAATCCTTACAGGGTGTTGTTAAAAGTAGAAGTGATAAAACACAGAGGTAAATATGCCCTGTCCCAACTTGTTTTTGCTGAACAGGTGAATAAAAATTTCAAGTGAAATGCTTAAGTACAAAAGGAGCACTCACAAACCTCAGTCACCACTTATCAAAAACTGTATGAACAAATTGTCCAACAGTTTAGGAACAATTTTTGTCAATGCATGATTGCAAGGAATTTAAGGATTTTACCATCTATAGTACATAAAATTGTTAAAAGTTTCAGACAATCTGATGTGAAATCTCTGTGCATTAGGTGCATGGCAGAAAATCAATTCTCATTACCTTTGAACCCCTTAGACAGCACTGCATTAAAACCTCTAATGCTGCTATAATGAATTTAACCACATGGTCTTAGGAATCCTTCATAAAAACCTTGTCAGTAAACACAGTTTGTCACTGCATCAAATGAAAATTAATATTCTGCTACACAGAGTGGAAACCATATATCAACAGCATCCAGAAATGCTGCTGGCATCTCTAGCTCATCTGAGATAGACTGATGCAAAGTGGAAATGTGTGCTGTGGTCTGTCCACCTTTCAAATTGTATTTGGAAAAAAATTATGTTTTCCAGGTCAAAGAGGAAAAGGACCATCCTGATTGTTAGCAACTTAATGATTAAAAGCCAGCATCTGTGATTGTATGGGAGTGTTAGTGCCAATGACATGGGTAACTTTTACATCTTTGAAGGCACAATTAATGCTGAGGAGCAACATACGCTGCCATTTTGACATATGTTACAACAGCATGTCTTTGTAGTAAGAGAGGTGTAGGTACTAGAGTGGCCTACCTGCAGTCTAGACCTGTTTCACATTGAAAATGTGACATGAATGGGGAAAAATCCCACTTTCACAAAACAATAATTTGTGTTTTCATTTCCCACACACTGTTGTTAAAAGAAAAGTTGTAAACATGCCTCTGTCCTGACTTTTTTGGAACATGTTGCAGGCATTCAGTTTAGAATATACATACATATGTGTTATAATGCTGTAAAAATAAGCAATATTAATTATTCCAGCCTTGTGTAGAATGATTCAGAAGAAGACTAGATGTTCCGTCGGTGTGCATGTTCATGGCACCGAGTGTCACTTACCTGGGACACAAAATCACAGCCGAGGGTATCTGCCCAGTGGAAGACAAAGTACGAGCTGTCAAGGAAGCCCCGAACCCCAAGAATGTCACCGAATTCAGATCCTTTCTTGGAATGGTGAATTACTACGGCAAATTCCTGCAGGACCTCTCACAGCACAATGACACAAAGTGGCAGTGGTGTGAGGAGCAAGAAAAAGCGTTCAAGGAAGTGAAAGAACTGCTCCAGTCTGCTTGTGCATTTCGATCCAGACAAAGAGATGACCCTCGCATGTGATGCCTCGCCGTATGGTGTAGGGGCAGTACTATCCCACGTGATGGAAGATGGATCAGAGAAGCCTATTGGCTTTGCTTCACGCACGTTGACGGCTGCGGAAAAGGGGTACTCGCAGCTAGACAAGGAAGGTCTGGCAATTGTGTTTGCTGTTAAGCACTTCCATCATTACCTCTACGGCCGTCCCTTCAAAATCCACACAGACCATAAGCCACTGAGGAGTCTGTTTGGTGAGACAAGTTGCATCCCACCACTTGCCTCCACCCGATTCCAACGTTGGGCACTAACATTGTCAGCCTACCAATACACCATAGTGTACAGGGCAGGAAAGGACAATGCAAATGCTGACGCACTCAGTCACCTGCCATTGCCCGAGACACCAGTCACCACTTATGTGCCTCCAGAGACTGTCTTTTCGTTAGAGAAGTTGTCGGGAAACACCAGTGACTGCATCTCAGGTCAAGCAATGGACCGAGCGAGACCCTGTCCTGTCTAAGGTAAAGACCTACCTGCTACAAAGCTGGCCTGCAGTGATCGAGAGTGAGGATTTGAGACCTTATGTGAAAAGAAAGACTGAACTGAGCTTACAAGATGGGTGCATCTTCTGGGGGATGAGGGTTGTCGTGCCTCCCCCAGGCCGCTCACAGATCATGGAGGAAGTGCATGAGACACATCCAAGTGTGTCTAGGATGAAAAGTCTTGCAAGATCCTATGTCTTGTGGCCGAGAATGGATTTAGACCTGGAAAACAAGGTAAAATCATGCTCACAGTGTCAGGCCAATCAGAAAATGTTGCCACCAGCTCCCTTGCATCCATGGGAGTGGCCAGACCGTCCCTGGTCTAGATTACATCTGGACTTTGCAGGGCCCTTCATGGGCCAGATGTTTCTTGTCATGGTCGATGCCCACTCTAAGTGGATAGAATATCATATCATGGGCAACATAACAGCTCCCTCAACCATTGAGAAACTCAGACAAGTGTTTGCAGTTCATGGTCTACCTGACACCCTAGTCACAGACAACGGTCCAACCTTCACAAGTGAGCTGTTCAGTGACTTCATGCAGCAGAATGGGATCCGTCACATTTGCACAGCTCCTTTCCATCCAGCATCGAATGGACTGGCTGAATGTGCTGTCCAGACCGTGAAGGAAGGGTTGAAGCGCATTACAGGTGATTCTCTGTGTACTAGACTCTCACGTTTCCTGTTCAAGTACCGCCTCATACCTCAGACCACCACTGCACGTACACCAGCAGAGATGTTGATGGGCCGTAGGCCTAAGTCAAGGCTGGATCTGCTTTGCCCTGACCTGAAAGCAAAGGTAGCGAGAAAGCAAGAAAAGCAGAAGGAGAGGCACGATCTTCATGAAAGAGAGAGACTGCTGAAACCAGGTGACAATGTCTTTGTCAAGAATTTCTGCAGTAACTCCAAGCAGCAATGGCTTCCTGGGGTTATCCTGACACAGAATGGTCCCGTCTCCTACGTCATCAAGCTGACAGATGGACGAGTGTTCCGCAGGCATCAGGACCACATGCGACGGCGTCATGATACAGGCCCAGAGACTGTCAGCACTGCAGAGTTGCCACTGGTGACTCCTGGAGGAGCCACTCAGGCAGAGGAATTGCCAACGGAGGTATCTGTGCCACCAGCAGAGACTGGACAGTCACACACCGACACACAGACACCACAGACCCCTGTGGTGACCGCAGCACAGGAGTCTCCCAAAGCTCTGACGCCTGTGGTGACTGCTATTCCGCAGGAGATCACAGCGTGCTCGAAAGGCTCCTGATAGACTGAATTTTTGCTAAGTATTACTGCTTTTCTGTGACAATGCATATACCGTGTTCTGTTATGTGTATGCTAAGATAATTTATTTCATGTGTTATGGTCAGTATAGGTTTATGGAAATAATCAACACCAGATTAATTTTCAGTTTCTTAAAGTTAATAGTCAAAGGAGGAATTTCTGAACTTAGTGGGTAGGAGTGTTATAATGCTCTAAAAATAAGCAATATTAATTACTACCAATAGGTGGTCCGATGGCCATTGGAATGTATGGGTACTAATGTTAGTGCATCCAGCCTTGTGTAGAATGATTCAGAAGAAGACTAGATGTTCCATCGGCAAGTTGTGTTATAGTTCTCTCAGAGACCGTTATGTATGTTTAATTTCTTACTATTCAGATAAAAGTGAAAACTGGGAATCGGTGTTTCGTGTTTCATTTAGTTGACAAGTTACCACAATATGCAAATAGCAAAGTTACTTAGTTGGAACATTAAACATCTTGTCTTTCTACGGTTTTAAATTGAATATAATTTAAAATGGCTATGCATTGTTGTTTGTTTTTATTTTATTTATTGGTATTTGTTTATTGTTTATTATATATTTGTTTGTTTTTATTACTTATTGTTTTTAAGTTATTTAACTTTTTTAATTGGAAAATGGATGTAGTTTCAGCCAGAGAAAAGAAGCCAAACTGAGGTAAGGTAACTAGATGACCAAGTTGACACATTTATCTTTTAACTTGTTATCCTCCTCATCTATTTAGTCATTTGAGTTGTCTTTTTTCTCCACTGAAGTGATAATTTAAGAACTACAGTTATTACAGTTATATAGTTTCAAAACTGCATGCCTCCAAAGTCTACCCCAAAGCAGTTGCTGGTCTTCAAAAGTTTTTCCTGCCTTTAAGATATATTATGAGAAAATAATAATAATCAGAAAATCCCACTCTAAAAACTACTGCTGTATGATGTGGCTGTATGAATGCAAGTAGACATGTTTATAACAATGTAACTACATTTTAGTCTGTATATCATATTTACGGTAAGCATAACTTCTTCTGGACCAGTTCAAGAAAAATGCTCCAACGCTGCAGAGACTTCATAATTTCCAAACAGCATAAAGAAATAATTTCCACATTTAGTGGACAAACAGCTTCCTGCCATTTTTGCCATGCTCAATAAATGGTCCATAATTATCCAGTTATAACAGATTAAAATGAAACACAAGGGGAAAAAAAGCTGTTCTTTACATCTATTGTCTTGGATGTACAGTTCTAGGAAAAAGCTTTTTTGTTATCGATCATATACTATATATGTCACCATTGAAAGTGTCTTTACACTCACATATCTTTACAAATAATGTACATAAATGGTTAAAGAACCAATGAGTAAAACGTAAAGTTGAGGTCCTTCTCCTACACAAAGAGAAAAGGTTTTGAAGAACCTTTTCAGAGGTTTTGAATCATCAAGGAATACTTTCACCTGGCATTAAATAGTTCTCCAAATGTTAATACAACAAAGGGCAAGCACAATTTGACCTATTAAATGTGATGGATGAGTAGGAGTGTACAGCCTACTGGTGTATGGAGTGCATCTAATCTTGTCAATGTCACTATTGATAGCCTTCCAATTCAAAGTTATATGAAAATTCATTGCATTATATTCTATTGATATATATTCTGGAATATATTGAGCATGTATACCATTTTCATATAGGTTTATAAACGTAAGGATAAAACAGCTAAACCCTCTCAGTTTTTCTTTCATTATATCAACACAATAATTTAGTGTCTAGGCCTGTCTATAGTCCATATTAGGAAGGTGAAATTATTGTTATTCCACAGGAAAACCTACTCTGTAAACCACTGTAACATGAGCACAATTCAGTACCCATCTCTCAATCTGTCCCCTCCAACATATATCTAAAGAACTTGCTGCTCTGTGACAGCTGTGTGGTCAAGTCTACACAGAGGAGATTTACTGACCAAACACAGATGGATGCTGTGTTGCTCACCGATTTCACTCATTGGAACAGTGTTAGCTTTTCTGCGTGGAAAAAAAGATCAAACAAAAAAAAAGTGTATATATATATAGGGGCGGCACGGTGGCATGGTGGGTAGCGCTGTCGCCTCACAGCGAGGAGGGCCTGGGTTCGATTCCCCGGCCGGGTGACCGGGGTCCTCTCTGTGTGGAGTTTGCATGTTCTCCCCGTGTCTGCGTGGGTTTCCTCCGGGTTCTCCGGTTTCCTCCCACGGTCCAAAGACATGCAGTCAGGCCAATTGGACATGCTAAATTGCCCCTAGGTGTGAGTGTGTGAGTGACTGTCTGTGTCTGTGTCTGTGTGTCTGCCCTGTGATGGACTGGCGACCTGTCCAGGGTGTATCGTGCCTTTTGCCCGAAGACTGCTGGGATAGGCTCCAGCACCCCCCCGCGACCCTGACGGAGAAGCGGCTTGGAAAATGGATGGATGGATGGATATATATATATATAATTGCTAGCTGACTGCACATTTCCTTTCCTCTCCCCTTAAAAGACACATAAAAAAGTTGATATGTGAGTTACAGATGTGTGATTGAAGTGACAAGCCAAACCTCTCACCCACCTCACCCTCCCCAAACCCGCTGCCACATGTGGTCAGAGTGGGATTTAGATCTATATATGGCTCTAATCGTCCCCATCACTTCTCATTACTTGGAAAATTACAGAAATGTGAAACCTTTGGAACTGTATCCAGCTGACAGGAATCCTGTTTTTTTCTTAAACTATAAAAGAATGCAGAGTGAAAATTCTCCATTTTTAATTGCTGGTGGTACAGGGGAGGAACCAAGGCTTTGAAGTGAATGAGCTTTCATGAATGAGCTAAACTCGGCAGGACGTGTGGCATTACAAGCTATTTAGTCAGAAGGAGTTCAATTTTACATAGCAAGCTTAGGATATTGAGTTTGGATGAACTAAATGTCTCAAATTACTTAAAGGGGAATTCCAAGGGAATTCAAAAACTTGTTTTGATGTGAAATGGTACAGTGCAGAGAAACTTTATTTAACTTATTCACTAGCCAAAAATACCACAGAACCTACATGTGTCTTTTTGATGTTATGTTAAAGGGGGTAAATCTGGGTACTTTGTCCTTACCATGCCCAGCATGTTCCAGAAAAAATATACTAATCAGGCATAACATAATGACCACCTCCTTGTTTCTACGCTCATTGTCCATTTTATCAGCTCCACTTACTACATAGGTGCACTTTGTAGTTCTACAATTACAGACTGTAGTCCATCTGTTTCTCTGATACTTTGTTAGCCCCCTTTTACCCCGTTCTTCAGTGGTCAGGACCCCGATGGACAGAGCAGGTACTATTTGGGTGGTGGATCATTCTCAACACTGCAGTAACATTAAAGTGGTGGTGGTGTGTTAGTGTGTGTTGTGCTGGTATTTCCACTCTATTAGACACTCCTACCTCGTCAGTCCACCTTGTAGATGTAAAGTCAGAGATGATAGCTCATCTGCTGCTGCACAGTTTGTGTCCTCATCTAGTCCTTCATCAGTGGTCACAGGACGCTGCCCACAGGACACTGTTGGCTGGATATTTTTGGTTGGTGGACTATTCTCAGTCCAGCAGTGACACTCAGGTGTGGATCAGATGCAGCACTGCTGATCACTCAGATCAGCACAACAAGTACAAAGAGATGGACCACAGTCTGTAATTATAGAACTCAAAGTGCACCTATATAGTAAGTGGAGCTGATAAAATGGACAATGAGCATAGAAACAAGGAGTGTATATGTTTTGGGCCAAAGCCTTATAATTGAATTATCATAAAACAATGTCATTAGGCATCAGGCAACATATTCACGACCATTTCCTGAAAAAGCTTTCTGTGAAGCTTTATATTGGCATTAAGCTCTTCTAATGTCTTGTTCTTATCATATTAGCTGTGAACAATTCTGTCCTGGTGAGTTACTCTAGAATTTTGCATCAAACCACTCTGAATGACTTTAGTAAAATCTTAATGATTTAATTATGCAGACATTTTGAAAAATCAATGTAATCTCCTTTTAAAGTTGAGTTAATTAATGTTGACACCAGAATGAATCTGTATTCACAAAAAAATCTCCATTCAAACATGTAGCTTTCATATCTGTAAATATTATAATTTCTCCCATCTTTCCAAAGGTGTGTGCTTGAAGGGCAGCAACCTTTGGGAAGTGCCCACTGGCCACTTCCCCACGCCTGCCAACAGTTCCAGGCTACTCTGGGAGCCACAATGTCAGACTCACCTCCGCCACCTGCAGGACAGGGCCAGAGTTGCAGCCACAATCCCACCAAGGCTGGATGGTCACTGGGTCTCATCGAGGTGAAAACGTGAATTCCTCAAAAGACTTTCTTGATTTAAATTGAGCCCAAATCAGACTACTTTTATTTGTGAATACACATAATGATGATTCTGTTGAGTACATAAGTTATATTATGGTGCACATAGTGGTAGAAGGCTAGTTTTATTAAAGAGGATTTCCACTTTTTTTATTGTTGCATAATTCAGTGGTTGAGATGTAAACAATCAGAAAAATTTGATGTAAAATGGGCATTGTATCAAACGGTGGAGGATCTAATTTGTTTGCTATCCAAAACTACCAGTAAAACTGCATGTGTTTTTGAGCTTTCATATGTAATGTTGAGAATAATAAAATAGTGGTAAATAAATAAAAAACTTTTGGGAGCTATTTTGCCCAACAATCTGCACATACAATTTATGACAATTTTATGTAGTAAATGCATGTCTGGTTCCTGACATTCTGCAATTCTGACTCAGGTTGTTCCTCTGGAAAGGAACAATTCACATAAATCCAGTCTTAGTGATATTGTTTACATCTTAATTATTTAATTATGTAGACATCTACAGATTACATTTACAGCAGTTGAGTAAAAAATGTCACATAGTCATTTGTAGCATGCAGTTATTAAACCCCACTCATGTTCAATTAAATATTGTTTGTTTTTCTAAGGTGTGAGGTAAGACCTGGCCCAGAGTTCCTTACTCGTTCTTATACCTTTTATTCGAACCCTACACGGCTTTTCAAAGCCCTCCAACACTACTATTCAGACAGTGACTGCCAGGTGCCAGCCTACTCTCTACTCATCCAGGGTAAACTCAGATTTCGCAAGGCTTCTTGGATCACACGTGGAGCCACGGAAGCAGAACATACCCTCCTTAACGTTGCTTTGGTGATTCACAGCCAGCAGAGCATCCATCACCTTGCTGTCCATCTGCCCTTATACTGCCTGGGCCTTGGGCCTGGAGTTCACCTGGTTTCTCATCGCCTGTATGAGCTCTTTAGTGCTAAGGCTGAAAAAGACTGCCTGGGTGCTCTGCATTTTTCCATGATGGAGCTGGAGTTATTGAGAATGGAGACCCAGATTCATCCTCATGGCCATCCATCCAAGGAGCTCTTCCTTGGAGATGTGCATACAGACTGGAACCAGAGGGCCCACTACAGACCAACAGGGTATCAAGAGCCTCTACAGAACACCATGGTAAGAATGAGCATTGCTGTCAAACATGTATTACACCATGGGTGTGGGTTTTATGCTTTCAAGATGTTTCATTTGCTATGTTTTACAACATTTGTATCCATAGCAGGTAAATAACTGACTTATACTATTTCAATCTATAGTGAGTCCTTTCTGTTTTGTTACTGTTACTGCGCGACTCAATCTGAACAGCCAGATCGGAATTCATGCAACGTTTATGTCAGTCCAACTCGACATTCGCCACAATTTCGCGCTGCTGAGACTTTTGAAACATTTAGGCTGATGTTTCTGTAGCAAAACTTTAGAGGAGACTCATCGCAGCCGCTGCGCGTTTGAAGAGGTCTTGATCTGATCTGTTCAAACTGATGTCGCATACAGACCACATTTAAAAGATAATATGAATAGCCAAACAAAAAAATCTGATTTGTTGAGAAAATGAGATTTTGGGCCACTTTTCCCTGCTGTGTAAACGTAACCTAAGTCCTTACTATTCATTGATAATATGTGTATATTTTCTTCTTTACTTGAGAGGACACAAAAACAAGCAGAGAGAAATTAAGAGGTCAATAACTAGCCATGTCTTAATCATGAGTTCATAGTATAATTAGTAACAAGAATAATCACTTTACTGGGAAGGACACAAAATTGCAATTAATTATTTATATTAAATCAGTAGATTAATTAACATGTAACTGATGAGATTAACCCATAAATACTTGCTAGTTCTCATGCTACACATTTACATGAGTAAACACATTTATCAACCAGTTTAATAAGCAGCAGTTAGTACACAGTTAAGGAGTAATTAAGCTGTGAACTGAGGACAAACTAAATCAGTTAACTGTCAATTACTAATTAATAAGCAGTCAATAAGTAATGCATAATGAACAGTTCATATATACACTGCTAAAAAAATAAAGGTAACACTCAAATAACACATCCTAGATCTGAATGAATGAAATATTCTCATTGAATACTTTGTTCTGTACAAAGTTGAATGTGCTGACAACAAAAACACACAAAAATAATGAATGGAAATCAAATTTATTAACCAATGGAGGCCTGGATTTGGAGTCACACACAAAATTAAAGTGGAAAAACACACTACAGGCTGATCCAACTTTGATGTAATGTCCTTAAAACAAGTCAAAATGAGGCTCAGTATTGTGTGTGGCCTCCACGTGCCTGTATGACCTCCCTACAATGCCTGGGCATGCTCCTGATGAGGTGGCGGATGGTCTCCTGAGGGATCTCCTCCCAGACCTGGACTAAAGCATCCGCCAACTCCTGGACAGTCTGTGGTGCAATGTGGCATTGGTGGATGGAGCGAGACATGATGTCCCAGATGTGCTCAATCGGATTCAGGTCTGGGGAACGGGCGGGCCAGTCCATAGCTTCAATGCCTTCATCTTGCAGGAACTGCTGACACACTCCAGCCACATGAGGTCTAACATTGTCCTGCATTAGGAAGAACTCAGGGCCAACCGCACCAGCATATGGTCCTACAAGGGGTCTGAGGATCTCATCTCGGTACCTAATGGCAGTCAGGCTACCTCTGGCGAGCACATGGAGGGCTGTGCAGCCCTCCAAAGAAATGCCACCCCACACCATTACTGATCCACTGCCAAACCGGTCATGCTGAAGGATGCTGCAGGCAGCAGATCGCTCTCCACTGTGTCTCCAGACTCTGTCACGTCTGTCACATGTGCTCAGTGTGAACCTGCTTTCATCTGTGAAGAGCACAGGGCGCCAGTGGAGAATTTGCCAATCCTGGGGTTCTCTGGCAAATGCCAAGCGTCCTGTACGGTGTTGGGCTGTGAGCACAACCCCATCTTTGGACGTCTGGCCCTCATACTATTCTCATGGAGTCGGTTTCTAACCGTTTGTGCAGGGCTCTGGCAGTGCTCCTCCTGTTCCTCCTTGCACAAATGCAGAGGTAGCGGTCCTGCTGCTGGGTTGTTGCCCTCTTACAGCCTCCTCCACGTGTCCTGGTGTACTGGCCTGTCTCCTGGTAGTGCCTCCTCCTCTTACGGCCTCCTCCAGCCTCTGGACACTACACTGACAGACACAGCAAACCTTCTTGCCACAGCTTGCATTGATGTGCCATCCTGGGTGAGCTGCACTACCTGAGCCACTTGTGTGGGTTGGAGAGTCCGTCTCATGCTACCACGAGTGTGAAAGCACCACCAACATTCACAAGTGACCAAAACATCAGCCAGAAAGCAGAAAGGTACTGAGAAGTGGGCTGTGGTCCCCACCTGCAGAACCACTCCTTTATTGAGTGTGTCTTGCTAATTGCCAATAATTTCCACCTGTTGTCTATCACAACAGCATGTGAAATTGATTGTCAGTCAGTGTTGCTTCCTAAGTGGACAGTTTGATTTCAGAGAAGTTTGATTTACTTGGAGTTATATTGTGTTGTTTAAGTGTTCCCTTTATTTTTTTGAGCAGTGTATATATATATATATATATATATATATATATATATATGTATACACACACATATATGTATGTGTGTGTATATGTATGTGTATATATAAAATAATCACTGATTATTAGCATTTAATTATCAATGAATTCATGATCCTTAATGTAAAGTGTTACCCACAATGTTTATAACAACATTTGGAATAGTCCAAAACATTCCCACAACATTGTAATAGCAACAAGTGTCCTTTTGTTGTTAACCAACAAGGATTACTTTCAGATTAAAGAGTTTGCCCTACAATGGACTGTCCAGTGTGTATTCAGCCTTCTGCCCAATAACAGCTGAGATAGGCTCCAGCACCCCCCATGACCCAAAAGGATAAGCAGTTTAGAAAGTGTGTGTGTGTGTGTGTGTGTGTGTGTGTGTGTGTGTGTGTGTGTGTGTGTGTGTGTGTGAATTTAGAGCTAATTGAGGATTTATCTAGGTTTGATTTTAAATTAATTTGTGTTGAACCACTTAATTTAAAACACTGATTAATAAATATAAGATACTGTATGTATCATATATGAAATATGAGATATTAACAAAAATTGTTCTGAAATCCTTAGCTTTGATCTCTTCAAAAAAATTGGCAGGGTTTGGAAATTTAAAGCTGTAGGATTAAATGTAACGTCTAAATGTAATTCTTGAATAAACTTTGTTTTTTAAGTTGTTGTTTAAAGTAAGAAACAACATGAATCAACATAATCTAGTTTTGTTTCAGTTTTAGTTTCTATACAACTAAAACCAGGATTAAAACAATTTTTTAATATAAACCTGATTATTGTTAAACTAGGTTCAAGATTGGGAAAGCCTAGTCCTGAACTGAAGCTGACTTTGAATGGGGAATGTTCATAAAGTCCACAACTAGGTTTAATCCCTGTCTGGGAAACTAGCTTGGCCACACTTAAATTCATAGATAAACCACACTTTAATCCAAGTTTAAACTTAATACATTTTGGTACAACCCACACTTTCACTGCATATCTACATAAAGAATATACAGTAAACAAAATTCTCTTTCCTCAGCATTATATTCACCCATGTCCAGTGTGTGCCTTGGTCTATCGCTCCTCTGAACAACACCCTCCCATATTACCTCCTTCCTGGTCCATTCCTATGAATTTAGATGGCCTCTGGGTGAGCCAGCGTTGCGAAGCCCGTCCAGCCGTGCTCTTCCTCACACGACTTTTCATCTTCAGTGAGGAGCAACGCAGTTGGGAAGGCACCTACCATCACTACTCTGACCCCATGTGTCGCCATCGGACTTTTACACTTTTGGCATCGGGGCACTACGCCCACATGGAGCCTTCTGGTAAAATAAAAGGAGCCACTGAGTTAGTCTTCAAAGTGACACATGCCAAGGTGACAGTGTTTGAGCAAACATTGGTGCGAGTGTTAAATTCCTCAGAGCAGGGAAGTTGTGGGCTTGCGGGTGGATGGGAACTGGGAATGGAACAAAATATAACATGGACAGCAGGCTGCAGTGTGCTGGGGATTTTACTTCCGCACAAAGAGTATGAGCTATTTAAAATGGAGAAGGATCAAAAAGGACGACCCTTGTTGTTCATTGGAGAAAGACCTTCAGATGGAAGCAGTCCTGATCGACCAGTGAAAAGGCCCACATCCTTTCAGACTCCTATGGTTCAATGCAGTGCAGTAGCACCAGTGACACAGCGCTACAATCCCCGCAGCGAGAGAACAAGGGGGGTCAGCTCTGCAAGTGCACAGTATTCAGTCTTTCCTGTTTTGTTGATGTCTTTACTTAATCTATGGTTCTGGTATATGCTAGTCTAAAACTAGTGAGTGATAGCAATGGAATCATTCAAAAAAGGCAAGTCCATAGTTTGCTTCTTTAGTTTTGCATGCCTGAATAATCACACAGATTCCTCAAATCACATCACATTCTTCAGTACTCTCAAAAAGATTTACTGATGTGGTTTTGTATTACTGCATGATATACTGTTGCATATAAGTTTAGACTGAATTCAGACCAATGCTGTATTTACTGTGTTTAGCTTTTTGGTGTAAACTTTTTGCAGTAATACTTTACAATACAATACTGCTTTGTAGCTAATCAGGAACTAAGATGGACTGATGCAAAGTGGAAAAGTGTCCGGTGGTCTGACGCGTCCACATTTCAAATTGTTTTTGGAAATCATGGATGTTGTGTCCTCCGGGCCAAAGAGGAAAAGGACTGTCCGGATTGTTATCAGTGCAAAGTTCAAAAGCCAGCATCTCTGATGGTATGGGTGTGTGTTAGTACCCATGGCATGGGTAACTTGCACATCTGTGAAGGCACCATTAATGCTGAAAGGTACATAAAGGTTTTGGAGCAACATCTGCTGCCATCCAAGCAACGTCTTTTTCAGGGACGTACCTGCTTATTTCAGCAAGACAATGCCAAGACACATTCTGCACATGTTACAACAGTGTGGCTTCATAGTAAAAGAGTGCGGATGCAAGACTGGCCTGCCTGCAGTCCAGACCTGTCTCCCACTGAAAATGTGTGGCGCATTATGAAGCACAAAATACGACAACGGAGACCGCGGACTGTTGAGCAACTGAAGTTGCAATGAACTAGGAGTTCCTGAGAATCAGGAACAGTATTATGAAGTGATATACTTTTAAAATACACTCGAAAAAAGACCCTAAAGAAATGATGTACTGTAGTACAAAATATATTAAAGAATTTTTGAAAAAAGTAAGAATAATTTGTTTGTTCAGTCCTTTTTTTATTTGTGAACAGTCCAAATGCGAAAACATCCCTGAGTTAGCTGGCTATATAATTGAAAATAATACACCCACATGAAATGAAATCTAAATCTGTCATTACTACTGAAAATTGAGGCTGATCACAGTATGTTCTGCTAGTACATTAATTATACATCTTTCTGTTTATCTGAAAGTTTCACTGCCTATTAACTTGCCTATAAGCTCATGTTAGCTAGTAACAAAATATAAGCAGCAGCTTTAGGTTTAATAAAGCACTAAAATGCGCTTATACTTCTGAAGCAATACAGTAAAACACACACTGTACAAGAAGACCAAACCTACTTAGCTCAGTTTAGTTAGCAAGTTAGCTAACTGTGTCTCTACATTAGTGCTGCGGTCTGGATAAAACCTTGAATTTGAATCAAAAGTCTCACATTAGCGGCCTGGGGGTCTGCCATGAGTCTGATTCACTCATAATACTTTAGGAGATACAGTGAGTCAAAATTAAAATATGAACAGAATTATCAAACTAATCCACTAAGAACACAGGATTAACTGCTCTCCGTAACCACCACTTGCAAAAACCTCACAGATGTTCAACAGAAACACCAAATCTATCATAATAAGAATCCTGTGCAACTTGTGTTAAATGTAATTTTTTTTAATTCAATAGAACTACATAAAAATGTTTATTATTTTAAATGTCAGACTTTCTATGTGTATATATTTATACTCCTACAAAGAAAACAAGTCTGAGACTGGGACAAGATTTTTCAGAATTCAAAAATAAAAAAAAGAAAAAACACTGCAACCACTAAAAAGGTTCAATTATCATTCATTATACATTATACATAGATGAATATTCTAACATATTTAGCAAAACTAAACAGTAAATAATATATATAATGAAAATATTGTGAAATATTCTTATATTCTATAATATTAGTGCAGTTCTGCATTATAACTTTGAATGTAGATTATTCCCTGTCCCTTCTTCTCTAAAATCTATTCAGAATCTCTACTTAAAGTCAACTAAATATAAGCCAAACAACATACATCAGTTTTTATTATTATGCGAAAACATTTTGATCTGTCCAGTTAAGATGTCATGAAATTATCAATTAGACTTTATTTGAAATAAGATATAAAATAAGAATCCTAAAGTGAAAACTGTCTATGGGCTGTGTCAGGTGGTCTTCTCCAAAAAAAGCCTTGCAGAAAAAATGTAGGTAAAAATGTTCAGTCGTTTTCATCCAAGTACTTAAAAATGCACTCATTTAAGTCCATCTTGGTCAGTGCATATTAGCAAGTCTTCTATACTACTACTACTACTACTAATAATAATAATAATAATAATAATAATGGTGATTATTATTATTATTACTGTAGTAGTAGTAGTGGTAGTAGTCATATAAATACATAGAGGTTTTGGCATTGACATTTCTCTTTCTGCAAAAACTAGCACAATGGACTCAGCACTAATGTAGAGATACAGTTAGCTGACTTGCTAACTAATCTGAGCTAAGTAGGTTCGGTCTTCTTGTACAATGTCTGTTTTACTGTGTTGTTTCAGAATTCTAAGCACATGTTAGTGCTTTATTAAACCTAAATCTGCTACTGATGTTCTGTTATGTGTGCCTGCTAACTAGCTAGTTAATTTAGCTAACATGAGCTAAGCTAATAGGCAGCATAACGTCCTCAGATGTTGCCTCAGATATGAAACTGTAATTAATGTGTAATTAATGTACTAGCAGAGCATACAGTCTTAGCTCTCACACTCTCTCCTTCAGTAGTAATGACAGATTTTGATTTAATTTTGATTGGGTGTATTATTTTCAATGATATAGCTAGCTAACTCAGGGATATTTTCACATTTGGACTGTTCACAAATAACAAAGGACTCTGTTTTTCCTTTATTAATATTTTTCGTACTACAGTACACCATTTCTTTAGGGGGGTTTATTTCTGATGTATATCACATTATAATACTGTTCCTGATCATCATGAACTCCTAGTTCATTAATGATAGGTTACTATGTCTTTTACTTTATACTGTTCCAGATCATCATTAACCCCTAATGAAGACCACAGTAACAATTTGTTTATTTAAGAGATAAGATAAGATAAGATAAGATAAGATAAGATAAGATAATCCTTTATTAGTCCCACAGATTCACAACAGCGGGGAAATTCACAATTTATCATGTGTTTCACTTTATATTGTCCCTAATCATCATTCAATCCTAATGAAGAACACCTCATTCTTTATCTAACAGACAGTACTTACATAATAACTTGGTAATATTTAGAACCAAGTGAATTTGAAGGCAGGACACATACACAGTCAGATATGTCCATTGGGCCCTCTCTTCAACTGACCCTGCCCTTAAGGAGAACTACTGTTCAGAAGAAACAATGGCACACATGCTCCTGCAGAAAACAGCTATTTTCTAAAGATGTGAGGTAAGCAGACTGATCTACTGAATACTGTGGTGTTTTAGCAGTTGTGCCATTTGCAAGCTGATGTGGAAATTAGTTCACACTGTCAAGTATAAAGATTGTTTAGTTATTGTTTAGTTAATAGTGAACTACCCTAATCATTAGTTCACTATTACCTACTGAATAGTTACCTAGTAATTCTTGGTAGTTAATAGTTTAAGTTTTAATGCAGCACTACTCATTCATTCCTACTTAGTTTCTGATTAGTTACTTATTAATTACAAAACAGTATTGTAAAGTGTTACCCTTTTTGCATGGGGCTAATTGGTAGGCCTTAAGCTTACATTACCTGTTAGCTGCATTAGCCTCGCTTTTCTAGGGCAAAACAAAAGAAGCAAACCTTAGACACAAAAGTTATCTTTGCTGATCAACTAACATTAATGATAAGGGTGTTGTGTGAATCAGATTACCCATCACTTTAAAATGTGGTGGCTTGCATTGACATTCACATGTACTGTGTAAAAATATACCCACTTTATGGGCATAGCTCAGTATGCTGGATTTAACTGTGTTAATTAGGTGCTATAACACTCTGTATGTAGAATACTAACAACCATTTAAAACTCTCTCAATATGACACTATTTTTTAAGGGAGGATGGGGGTTTCGTAATGAAAGCAAAATGTACATAGAAATCTTTTTCAGTCATGTATTGTACTATTTCTGAACATGTCTATCATTTAAAATGCTTTTCTGTAAGGTTGGTTGGATGTAACACAGAGGAATATTTGATGTCTATTTTCTTATATTAATACAGCCAATTGGCTGCCTAAATGACGGATATGTCAGCATTCCATAAATTAATGCACAGTGAAGTCAAGCAAACAGCTGATTAGAAAAAGACCGATGAGTTTTCCATACATCGTCTGAGGAAGCGTCTAGTTGGTTCTGGCATCTAGACATCTCAGTTCCTGAACTTTTATGTCTTGATTAAGAATTGTGGACTACATCCAACATATCCAGGAATATCCCTAAGAATTACTCTGTATTCGTTCTGTTCTGCTGTGTATAAGACAAAGCAGTTGTTCCTGTCTGCTGTCTAATACAATGTCAATCATCTAATGAAGAATATACTCATATTTATTACTTCACTTGAACTAATTGGACAGGAAAATAAAACAAAGTGTTGTAGTTGCTGGAAATATTAGTTCCATCAAGAAAAATATTTGTTACACACACAGAGCAGAGATAACAGTCATTAACCTATACCATGGTCTAGCTATACACTGAAATCAATTTGGGGACATTTAATAGGAAGCTTCATTATTTAAGCACATACCTTCGGCTTGCAGTGTCCGATATTTCACCAGGACAGAGATTTTACCATTGCATGTACTTTTACTTTTTGAGTAGGCCTGTGAAAAAGTGGGCGGGCTCAACTTCGTAGATACAGTTTCCAAAGCAATAATATCCTACAATGTCATTACATCAGGCTATAGGCTACTAGTACTACTGATAATACAATTATCACCATACCTATTGTAATGCTTCTGCTCTTTGGTGAAACAAAACAAAGCAAGACTTTGTACATATATTTTTTTGTATATATATATATATATATATATATATATATATATATGTATAGCTCAAAAAAATAAAGGGAACGCTCAAATAACACATCCTAGATCTGAATGAATGAAATATTCTCATTGAATACTTTGTTCTGTACAAAGTTGAATGTGCTGACAACAAAAACACACAAAAATAATGAATGGAAATCAAATTTATTAACCAATGGAGGCCTGGATTTGGAGTCACACACAAAATTAAAGTGGAAAAACACACTACATCAAAGTTGGATCAGCCTGTAATGTCCTTAAAACAAGTCAAAATGAGGCTCAGTATTGTGTGTGGCCTCCACGTGCCTGTATGACCTCCCTACAACGCCTAGACATTCTCCTGATGAGGCGGCGGATTGTCTCCTGAGGGATCTCCTCCCAGACCTGGACTAAAGCATCCGCCAACTCCTGGACAGTCTGTGGTGCAATGTGGCATTGGTGGATGGAGCGAGACATGATGTCCCAGATGTGCTCAATCGGATTCAGGTCTGGGGAACGGGCGGGCCAGTCCATAGCTTCAATGCCTTCATCTTGCAGGAACTGCTGACACACTCCAGCCACATGAGGTCTAGCATTGTCCTGCATTAGGAGGAACCTAGGGCCAACCGCACCAGCATATGGTCCCAAGAGGTCTGAGGATCTCATTTCGGTACCTAATGGCAGTCAGGCTACCTCTGGCGAGCACATGGAGGGCTGTGCAGCCCTCCAAAGAAATGCCACCCCACACCATTACTGACCCACTGCCAAACCGGTCATGCTGAAGGATGCTGCAGGCAGCAGATCGCTCTCCACGGCGTCTCCAGACTCTGTCACGTCTGTCACATGTGCTCAGTGTGAACCTGCTTTCATCTGTGAAGAGCACAGAGCGCCAGTGGCGAATTTGCCAATCCTGGTGTTCTCTGGCAAATGCCAAGCGTCCTGCACGGTGTTGGGCTGTGAGCACAACCCCCATCTGTGGACGTTGGGCCCTCATACCATCCTCATGGAGTCAGTTTCTAACCGTTTGTGCAGACATGGCCTGCTGGAGATCATTTTGCAGGGCTCTGGCAGTGCTCCTCCTGTTCCTTCTTGCACAAAGGTGGAGGTAGCGGTCCTGCTGCTAGGTTGTTGCCCTCCTGCCAGGGCCAGATTAACACTTCCTGAGGCCCGGGGCTAATTACCAGGATGAGGCCCTTCATATGATGTTCTGACGCATGACCTCACACAAACCCACTGACACATCAGCGTACACAGTACCAATCTATGACAGACTACCGTTTAAAGTGAACTGGTATTATGATTTCAATTCAATTCACTTCAATTCAATTCATTTCAATTCAAGGGTAGCTTTAATATCATTGCAGTAGTGTTGACAAAGCTGACAGAATGAGGACGGGAAAACAAAATGTATCTGAATAAACCTATTGGCCTATTTGAAAATGTAGGAAAAAAGAAAGTACGAAATTGGTGATTTGGTGAAAAACACGCTAAAACTATTTTACACATTAATGGCGCATATTGAGGAGGCAGCCGCGGCCCGTCAGAGAAAAAAACATGACTCACCAAGTGACTTCAAAAGGCCCGTTTTCTGCTCTTCTTCCGTGCGAAATCATTAATGAGCTCCTCAAAGTCCATTTGGGCCAGCATGTCGTGCTCAATTGACATTAAAGTCAGATTGTTAAGTCTCTCCTCCAACATTGTCGTTCTCAGCTTGTGCTTGATAATGCCAAGTTTGGAAAATGACCTCTCCCCGTTGGCATTGCTGACAGGCAATGTAAGGTAAATCCGCAGTGCTATGTCGACATTTGGAAAAACATGTTGTAGATTCCTTTCTCGAATGAATGACAGTAAGTTCATCGGCTGCCTGTTTTCAGTGGAAACTTTTGCGAAATGCACAAACTGCCCTAGTTCATCAGGGAAATCATCAGCCAGGTCTTCGTGGTATTTTGCCTGCAGGTTGACGCTTTTCTCGCGTATTTCACTGAGGGACAATTTGTCCAGTTGCGTTAGAAATCCGAAGTATGTGCACGTTTCTTTGTACACTGCGTGTCTCTGCTGTAATGCACTGATCAGTTTGTCTATTATGACAAAGAATGTCTCCCGAAAGCGGTCTTCTCCCGCATTGGGCACAAGGGTAGGTTCGTCGGTGTCATCGGCCGGGGTGGTGCGCTTCACCTGTCGAGTCACAGTGTACTGCTGTGACAGTGATAGCGATTTGGCCTGGGATTCCAAGTGTTTGAACTGGGAGCGTAAATTGGACACAAAGTCTATGAGGGAGTGGAGTAATTCCACAGCAGTAACTAGGTCCAAATCCACTGTCTGCAGGGCCCTGCTTGTGATTTCAAATCTTTGCAGCACGGTATCCCATATGATGGCGAGGAATGCTGTCTCGAATCTATTCATTTTTTTTGCCAGAGACTTCGCCTCCTCTCGTGCGGCTGATTTCTGATGGTCATCTTCTGCTATCTCATTTAAAGTGTCGTGGACATTTCTGAAATTTAAACGGAGAGCTTTTGTAGCCCGTGCGTGTGCCACCCATCGCGTCGATGAAAGTCCCTTCACCATCTCCATGCGCTTGTTCTCGTTAGACTCCAGTTCATCCATTAATATTTTCCAGCGGCTAGG
The DNA here is from genome assembly GCF_015220715.1 of Pygocentrus nattereri. NCBI lineage: Eukaryota > Metazoa > Chordata > Actinopteri > Characiformes > Serrasalmidae > Pygocentrus > Pygocentrus nattereri. Next base: position 31,455,591 of record NC_051236.1, read on the forward strand.
CGAAGCTGAGAAAAAAGTGAAGATGGATTGAACTAGCCTAAAAAAAGAGCTGGCGTCACGGCAACAATCCACACTACAGACCCCAACAAGGTTCAGGGAGTGGGCCGCGCATGGAATCCAATCAGCAAGGGGGTTTATTTCCTGAATTCGGGCACGCAATCCCTTGTACGCACCTGCCATGTTAGACGCATTGTCAAAGCACTGTCCCCTGCAATTTTTAATGTCTATGTGCATGTCCTGCAGCACACCTGTGACGGAGTCAAAAAGGGACTCGCCTGTATGGCTAAAAATGGGCAGAAATTTCAAAAATCTCTCAAAGATCTTGCCCTCCTGAGACACATAACGCACCACAAAAGTTAGTTGGTCAATGTGACTCAAATCCGGTGTAGAATCCACAATAAGTGAAAAATACTTTGCGTGTTGCAGCTGCATTATTATCTCTGATTGAACTCGCTGGCCCATGAGTGCAATAAACTCCTCGCATATAGTCGATGACAAATAGGAGGGTGTCCCCCGCCCCTTATTTCCAAAACGTTTTAAGTGTTCATCCAAAAAAGGGTCAAACTTGGCCAGCAACTCTAAGATGCCCAAATAATTCCCGTTGTGCACTGAGCCCAGTGTTTCATTTTCTCCCCGGAATGCGAGCCCACGCTCTGAGAGAAATTTTATTACGGCCACAACTCTCCTCAATACCTCTTTCCAGTAATTCGCCTCATCTTTCAGTTGATCCTGCAGCCCCGCGTCGATCCCACGCACCTGCGTGCGCGCAAGCCAAGTAAGCACAGCCTTTCTGTGGGGCTGGCCCGCTTCGTGCATCTCAACTCGGTCAACTGAATGTTTCCAATCAGAGAATCCGTGCGTGAAAGCGGACGAATCGTTACTGAATAGTTTGCAAAAAAAACAAAACACATTTCCAGTAGATGGGGAGTAAGACAACCATTCTCTTGCCACCTTCTCTCCATTTCTGAGCGAGCGACTGAACAATGTTTTGCTCAGACATCGCTTCTGATTTTTATAGCTCCTTTCAGAAGCCGAAAAATCGGCATCTTTATGTTGACATTGTGTGGGTGCTTCAATTCCCTTTCCGACCCAATAGCTTCGCATCTCCTCATTAACTTCTCCCCAGCATGCAATATCTGTTGATATATCTATTTTCGCCCCTGCCTCAGAATCAACAGGCTCATCTGCTACATTACCCACTGGTTCTTCTCCATCACTTGTTTCCTCAGAGATTGTAGAACTATTGCTAGCAGACTGGCTAGTTGGGCTGGTTAGTTGGCTAGCGGTGGTTGGCTGCTGTCCATCACTGACAGTTGCCTCTTTGCTGGTGGTAGCTGCTACAGCAGGCTGACTACTCCACATGTTGGTTAATTTGGGTGTTTTCTGTAATAATTCTGTCGCTCTTTCCTTTTTTATTGATTGTAATTTTCGTTTTTTTGCTCCGCTCTCGTGTTTCCTTTGGCCCGACATTTTCGCTTGTTTCGTTTTTTTTTTTTTCTATTAATTTTTGTCATTTGACATTCAGCGACCGGAGGCCCCCCTAGTGGCGAGGCCCGGGACTGCAGCCCTTTCAGCCCATTCTTTTAATCCGGCCCTGCCTCCTGCGGCCTCTTCCATGTCTTCTGGTAGCGCCTCCAGGCTCTGGACACTACGCTGACAGACACAGCAAACCTTCTTGCCACAGCTCGTATTGATCTGCCATCCTGGATGAGCTGCACTACCTGAGCCACTTGTGTCCGTCTCATGCTACCACGAGTGTGAAAGCACCACCAACATTCAAAAGTGACCAAAACATCAGCCAGAAACCAGAAAGGTACTGAGAAGTGGTCTGTGGTCCCCACCTGCAGAACCACTCCTTTATTGAGTGTGTCTTGCTAATTGCCAATAATTTCCACCTGTTGTCTATCACAACAGCATGTGAAATTGATTGTCAGTCAGTGTTGCTTCCTAAGTGGACAGTTTGATTTCAGAGAAGTTTGATTTACTTGCAGTTATATTGTGTTGTTTAAGTGTTCCCTTTATTTTTGTGAGCAGTGTATATATATATATATATATATACACTGCAACATATATATATATAATATAAAAGCAACATATATATATATAATATTTTTTACAATGTTAAACTTTAGAAATAAAAATTGTAAATTGTGTGTGTTCACTTTCAAAATCAAAACATCTAATTTGAGGTGTTCAAACTTTTACATACAACTCTATGATAGAAAAACTGGTAACACTTTATTTGAAGGCTACCTACATAAGGGCTTCATAACACATTCATAAGCACTGAATAATGTGTTTATGAAGCAATACTTGAACATTTATTAAGTGCTTATGTCAGTTCCCACAACCTTTTATAAAATAAATGACGTACTGACATAATAAGAATAAACGTTGAACATATTTACATCATTAAACATATTTAAAACACTATGCATGTGCAACTATGTCAGCATTCTTAAGATGACACTGTATTGATACCAGGTGAAATATGCCTGGAAACCACCCTTCTTCCCTCCAAGGCATGGATAAGATGATGGATGCAATTTTATATCACATCAGAAGGTTGATTATTATTATTATTGTATTTGTATTGGTTTTTCAATAACACACAAATACAGAACAAAAGATAGATACATCAACAAACACTCTTAAGCCCCTAAGTCCACCCTATCGCTATTCTAGCTAGCATGCTTTATAATTCTGACTGGTGCAGAGAAGGGAAGGAAAAAAAAAAAAAAAAAAAAAGAGTAAAAAATAAATAAATAAAAACAAAATAAAAAGATGGCTGCTGAATTTAGTGGGATGCGAAATGTGACATAAATGGTTGTGTAACGGTGCAACCTCCAAAGGAAGAGACACCGGGATTTACGCACGGCCAAATTGGCGCTATGGGCGTGGGTGTGGATACGAGGAGGCGAGACTCCAAGTTCAAGTGCACACATGCTTATTTTATTACACACAAAACAAAAGAAAAACTTAATTAAACAGAAATAAAACGAAAGATAAACTTGAGGCTTCGCCGCAAGGCTAATCCTCATTACCAGGTTATTCCCAAACTGTTACAAGCAGCTAACAGCATCACTTCGGGATTAAACCACTCCTCCCACAGGTAGCTGAGAAGACCTGGCTGAAAGAACACCGAGCGTTCTTATCGTCGAAGCCCCGCCCCGACTAAACTAATAACTTGCTTGAAGGGACGATGTCCCAGGGCTCTTATTTACATACACACACAAACATATATACACACCCATCTATACAGCTACTGACTACTATATACATATTACCGGTAAGTATTCCTTAATTAACTAATTCATTCCTTTGCAGGTTTTTCCCTTTAGAACACTGAGGCCCCTTTCCCTCCCTGAAGGTGGATCCGCCCAACAGGTCCTCGGTCCACTTTACCTCCCATTTGCCCTCATCCCCTTCTACACAGGACATCAAGGTAGGTACATACAATATTCCTATTAATCTCAGTGATGGGCATACACTGCACCATCACACCCCCCCCTTACGTCAGTCACTGTCCTCATGACGTGAGAGGTAGTCCGCTGTCACATTGTCCTGTCCCTTGCGGTAGCGAACCTGAAACCGAAAGGGTTGCAAGGACAAATACCAGCGAGTGATCCTGGCATTAGAGTTCCACATCCGCCGCATCCACTGCAGCGCCCGATGATCAGTCTCTAACACAAACTCATGACCCATCAAATAATACTTCAAAGAGTCTAGAGCCCACTTGACTGCCAGAGCCTCCTTCTCTACTGTGGAATAGTTACGCTCCCGCGGAAAAAGCTTCCTGCTAATATACAGAATGGGTTTACGGTCCTTTTCCTCACCTTGGAGCAAAACCGCCCCCAGTCCATTTCCTGACGCATCAGTCTGCACAGTAAAGGGTTGGCTAAAATCAGGGCTTACTAAAATCGGGTCAGAACACAAAGAGTCTTTAAGGTCCTTAAAAGCCTTATCGCACTCCTCAGTCCATTTGACTCTTTGCGGCTTGTCATTACGGGTCAATTCAGTCAATGGGGCCGCACGGCTTGAAAAGTTAGGAATAAAACGGCGATACCAACCAGCCAATCCTAAAAACGACCTCACCCCTTTTTTAATAGTAGGTATCGGACTATTCCTAATGGCCTCTACCTTATCCACTTGCGGCCGGATAATGCCTCCCCCCAAAACATATCCCAGGTAGGAGACAGATCCCTTGGCCAAGTGACATTTTGAAGAGTTCACTGTCAAGCCGGCCCTGCGAATCCGCTTTAGCAATTCTCCCATGTGCTGTAGGTGGTCCTCCCAGGTTTCACTGAAGACCACCACATCATCCAGATAAGCGGCCGCGTACTGTTCAGTCCCATGCAGCACTCTGTCCATCAGCCGTTGGAATGTCGCTGCCGCTCCATGGAGACCGAACGGCATGGCCGTAAAATGGAATAAACCATTCACCCTTCTTAGCACTTCATAGGGCCCGTGCCATTTTGCCAGAAGACTTGTGTCAGACGTCAGTAGCAACACCAGCGCCTTATCACCTGGTGTCAGTGCCCGTTTCCTCGCTGACTTGTCATACCAGCTCTTCTGCTGACGCTGCGCTTGCTCAAGGTTCTCATGTGCTATCTGTGTTGCTTGTGCAAGCCTCTCTCTCATCTTGAGCACATGGGAAAGGACGTTCAGTTGTAAACCGGGGCTCTGTCCTTCCCAAGTCTCTTTCAGGACATCCAATGGGCCCCGTACTTCCCTCCCGTAAAGTAACTGGAACGGAGAAAATCCAACTGATGCCTGGGGCACCTCCCGGTAGGCGAACAGGACATACGGCAACCACGTGTCCCAATCGGATCCAGTCTCATTCACAAAATGCCTCAACATCACCTTCAACGTCTTGTTAAATCTTTCCACGAGACCGTCAGTTTGCGGATGGTACAGTTTGCAGTGGTTTTCAAGCCCTTAATGCCCAACAAGCTAAAAACATCTTTAAGCTGCTTTGATGTGAAGTTAGTGCCCTGATCAGTTAAAATTTCTCGGGGTATTCCTACCTGTGAGATCAGCTGGATAAGAGCGTTAACCACCTGCCTGGTCTTTACGTTACATAAAGCAAACGCTTCTGGGTACCGGATTGCGTAATCACACAAAGTGAGGATATACCTATTACCCGAACGGCTACGGGGCAAGGGGCCTACAATGTCCATCGCTATTCGCGAAAAAGGTTCATCTACTATTGGCAGATTAATTAAAGGGGCTCTGTCTGATTTATTCGATGGGGCCGTTAACTGACATTGTGGGCACGAGCGGCAATAACTTACGACATCTAAGTGAAGCCCAGGCCAATAAAACCTCGCCAAAATGCGGCTTAATGTTTTGGCTTTCCCCATATGGCCCGCCCACTGTTCAGAATGTCCCATTTTTAAAACCTCTGCTCTAAGATCTTTCGGCACTACTAGCTGCTCCTGCTCCCCTTTCTGCCTATACAAAATCTGATCTCTGATGACAAACAAACTCCCTCTGTCGAGTGTACCCTGCACTGCTTTGAGAAATAATGACTGTAAGGTTGTATCGTTCTTCTGCAGCTCCGCAAGGCTAGGGTTCTTCAGGCCAGAGCTGAGGTCTGCTACCGCTACAGGCTCCGTAATTTTGGTGCCACGCACCTTAGCTTGTCTCCGCTCTCGTTTAGACTTTTTAGCTTTAACCACATTGCTAAATGGCAACTCACTCAGGGTCCTTCTGTTACCCTTGTCAGCACTTTTAGCTCTTTGTCTGGTTGCAACTAAAACTTCTGATTCATTCTGCCTGTCCGTCAGCAAATCTATCAGCACTGGCACGTCGCGACCCAGTATAACCTTATACGGAGAATTCTGCATTACCCCAACCGGCAAGCAGTTGTTTAGAACAAGTGTCTGGCTGGCTCCCGTGTCTACCAACGCTTTCAGCTTTTTCCCTGCTATCTTAACTGTGACTGTCATTTCTGCAGGCTTCTCAACCAAAGACACATTATCGTTAATTCCGGGGCTAATACCTAGCTGACTGGTGCCTCTAGCAAGCCTAGGACACACACTAGCTTTGTGACCGGGTTCGCTACAGTTAAAGCATTTAAAAATGCGCAATGTGCCTGGTTTGTCTAAGCTCCCAACAGTACTTTCAGCCGTTTTAAAACTCTGGTGTCCCCTACTAAAGGGCTTGGAAATTTTAGGCTTAAAACCACGTTGAACCGCCTACTTTGACTCACCGGTCTCTTTGAAACGCATGCCTTCGCTGTTGCCTCTGCCGAGCTGGAACGGTCCCTCCGCGCGCCTTGCCGTGACGTAGGCCTCCGCCATTTTGGCTGCTTCGGCCGCGGACGACGGACCCCTTTCCAGTATCCAGCTCCTTAGGTCGGGGTTGACAACTTTCAAAAACTGTTCCAAAATGATCGTTTCTCCTATTTGTTCTTTGGTCTTGGTATTCGGCAGCATCCATTTTTCATAGAGACCTTTGATACGGACATAGAGTTCTCGTGGTGATTCATCTTCGCCCACTACATCATTACGAAATCGCAGGCGATATGTCTCAGGACTGATCTCGAATTTCTGAAGGATAGCGTTTTTAACACACGCATAGTCCAACGCGTCTCTCGGCTCCATGGCAACATAAGCTGAACGTGCCTTCCCATCCAGCAATGGTACTAAATGTATAGCCCACAGCTGCTCAGGCCATCCAGCGGCTGTTGCCAGCCTTTCAAACACAGTCAAAAAATGCTCAACGTTGTCCGAGTCTTTTAACATGTCTTTTAACATCTTTTAACAGGTGTCGGCCAGGCTGTGACGGGCGGCCCGAGTTGCGCATATGCCGTTTCCTCGGCCGCTGATGCCATCCGGAGAATCCGCATTGAGCTCGCTCTCTCCGTCGCTGCAACATTCTTGCCGGCTACTTCCCCCTCGGCTCCGTGTTCCGACCTTTCCTGCCACCGCATCGTGCTAACTTGCTGCTGTAGCAAGCCAAACTGGTGCTGCATAGCGCGCCACCGCTGTTCTTGCCTCTCGGCCTCTTTACATTGCAGCTCGTCCTTCTGTCGCTGCTCTTGCATGAAGCCGCTGAGCATTTTGCACAGTTCCTCGACGCTCGCAGGCCTCGGGCTGGACGTCCCGTCGGAGGTAGAAGGTAAATCGCTTTGTTGCGTACTTGGAGGTATCTAAAAAAAATTTGATTGTGGGATGTCAAAGTCTGATTTCAACTGTTCGAATGAGATCAAACTGTTACTTCTGAACAGGTCTTTTACACGACTGACACCCTTCCTCGCCCAAACTTGGAATGTAGAGTCAATAAGTGATGGAGGGAAGAGAGCATTTATTGTAATAGGAGCAGAAGGGAGAGCCTGTCTCATGTTAAAATGAGTCCTAAACTGAGTCCAGATCTTCAGTGAACCACTCACCACTGGATTGTTGGTGGAAAGATGTTTGCTAAACGGTAATGGGGCACAGATAAGAGAGAGCAGTGACACTGGGTTACAGGAGCATTGTTCCCTCAGAGCCCAGGCTGGAAGTTCTTCATCTAATGGGTCTAGGGCCCAAAAACCTAGTTTGTGAATATTAGCTGCCCAATAGTAGTACATGTAATTTGGCAAGGCTAATCCCCCCTCTTCCTTCTGTCCTTCTAAGAATTCCCTCCTTATCCGGGGAAGAGACCTATTCCAGATGAAAGTGGATGTAATTTTGTTTAACTCTTTAAAGAAGGCCTTAGGAATAAATATCGGAATAGTTTGGAACAAAAATAAAATTCTTGGCATCACTGTCATTTTAACTGAGTTAATCCTACCCGCAAGAGAAAGAGGAAGGGATGACCATCGTTCAAAGTCCTGCCGAGCCTTATCCAGCAACGGTTTATAATTATTATCAAACAAATCTTTATAAGCAGATGTCACCGTTACCCCTAGGTATGTGAACTTATCCTTAGTTACTAAAAATGGGAAGTGCTGAAATGACATCTGATGTGCTTTCTCATTAATGGGAAATAGGAGACTTTTAGTCAGGTTAATTTTATATCCAGATGTTCGTCCGAAATCAGAAATAATGTTCAGAGCTACGGGTATAGATGTATTTGAATCTGATAGAAAGAGGAGATCATGGGCATACAACGACAGTTTATGAATTTGCCCTTCCCTGTTAATTCCGGACATGCTGACGCTGTTTCTCAGTGCTAATGCCAGAGGCTCTATAGCTAAATTGAAGAGTATTGGAGACAGAGAACAGCCTTGTCTCATGCCTCTGTAAATACGAAAAGATGTGGATAGAATATGGTTCATTCGGACCATCGCTTTGGGTGATTTATACAATATCTTGACCCAGGAGATAAAAGTTGGCCCAAAGCCAAATGTCCTCAATGCTGCAAACAAATAATTATATTCGATCCTGTCAAATGCTTTATGCGCATCTAATGAAAGGATAACTTCTGGACTAGCCTCATTATTAGGTAGATATAACACATTATATAGCCTACGAAGATTATTGGATAATTGTCTACCAGCAATGAATCCAGTCTGGTCTGGGTGGATTATTTTAGACATAACTGATTCAAGCCTGCTTGCCAGCACCTTACTGAAAATTTTGTAGTCGCAGCAAAGAAGACTGACTGGATGATACGATTCACGTTTAAGTGGATACTTGTTCTTTTTAAGAAGAACTGATATTACCGCTTCTGTCATTGTTGAGGGCAGGGCTTCCTTTTCTAATATCCAGGGGTGATAGTGGGAAAAATTGCTGAGCCTGAACTTCTTTTCTCTGCTTGGGAGGTGAGCAGGGTGGGGGTACTATGTATGCGACACACTTAACACATAACTTGTTGACCCCTGGGCGCAGATATATGTCTATGTATAACCCTGATCTTCATTACTGTCAAAGAATTTTTGCTTTTGAATTAGTCCCTTCAATGATAGATTGTGTTGAATTTTGTTGAAATACATGAACAACATTCAGACATGAGATAAACAAACCCAATATAAGCCTATATTTCAGAAGCTTGTGCAGATTACCAGAACTCTTGGGACTAGCAGGCCTGTTCAGGAATACATACCTGTTTTTAACTAGTCACATACCTTATTGCTTCTATAGCATAGGAGACTACAGATACTACAGCCATACCAAGAACGGTCAGCAGGAGGCAATAACAATACTCCAAAGTAAACTAGGAATTGATTAGTAGCCTAACCATTGACTAAATGACATGAACAAGGACACACTCATTTCTTTTAAAAATATAATAGCAAACTATGCACCATTTATTTTAAACATTTTGAAACAGTTACAGTGCAACAAACTCATAAATACTACAGCCCTAAAATTACTATTCAGTTCCATTTCACCCTTAATATAGGCTTAATATAGTTGTGTTCCATGGCTGAGTTTATAGAGATGACTCTCACTGAAATAAATTTCCAATTATTTAGCTTTTATGGCTCTCTGAGTCAAAAAGGTTGCCGACCCCTGCACTAGGCGAACCTTTTTTTTTTTTTTCTCGCAGACACGTCGGTACGCCGGAATTCCAGCGTGGCGCCTGAAAACTATCAGGCCTGAATATCTCCTCAAAGACACGACAAAGGAGAGGCGTTATCTGAGTAGAGAATGTTCGGTAGAACTCAATAGGGAACCCATCCAGGCCCGACGCCTTTCCCGACCTCATTTTTTTAACTGCGGTAACTATCTCTTCCATAGTTATAGTTCCTTCTAATCTAGACTTCTCAGATTCTCCGAGAGTAGGAGCCTGTAGGTTACTGAAGAAGCCTTCTATAAGTTCAGTGTTATTCCTCTCTGACGTGTATAAGTATAAAAAACTTTAAATTGGTCATTGATACGCTTTTGATCAATAACCACCTTGCCCTCAGAATTATGAATAGCTGATATAAAGCCTAACGATGTTGACTGTTTTAGCTGGTGATTCAAGAGCTTACTAGCTCGTTCGCCAGATTCATAATAGCTCTGCCGAGACTTCATGTACAGATCTATCGTCCTCTCATTGGTTAATAAGTCAAATTCGGTCTGTAGCAAAAGTCTCTCCTTATATAGGTCCTCATTTGAGGATACTGAATATAGTTGATCAATCATTTTTATTCTGTCTGCAATTTCTGTAGTGCGTTTTGTTTTCCTTTTGTTTTCACCTGCAGTGTATGAAATAATTTGACCTCTTATAAATGCTTTTAGGGTTTCCCATAGTGTCCTATAGCTAATTTCAGGAGATTCATTTGTTTCAAGAAAAAAATCTATTTGGGATTTAATGAATTTAACAAAGTGGTCATCAGCTAACTGTCTTGGGTTCAGGCGCCAAATTTGCACAGGCGGTATGTTTTCAGGAAAGCGGAGCTCAAGTGCCACTGGGCTATGGTCTGATATAACTATACTTTCATATTCTACTGAACTCAGCAATGAGAGCAATTTTCTATCTATTAAAAAATAATCAATCCTGGAGTATGTATGATGTACTGAGGAAAAAAAGGAAATTTGTTTCTGAGTTGGATATTTAAATCTCCAAGGGTCAATCATTCCATATTCCAAAAGAAAAGAATTAATACACTGAGCTGATTTACTGCCTATGTTCGCTCTAGGGCTGGAGCGGTCGAGTGATTGGTGTAACACACAATTAAAGTCACCTCCTAGAATTAAGCTGTGAGTATCTAGTTGGGGGAGAAAACACATCCTTAAAGAACTGAGCTTTATCCCATTTATAGGCATATATGTTAGCTAAAATTACAGGCAAATTAAACAGCTTCCCTTGGATGATCAAGTATCTTCCATTTTTATCAGTGATGGCTTTTGACTCCACAAACTGAATGTTCCTATGTAACAGAATGGCCACTCCTCTAAACCTACCCCCACTCCCTGAGTGATACACCTGTGTGAACCCTCCCCTTTTCAGCTTTAAATATTCTTTATTTAACATATGGGTTTCTTGCATAAACACAATTTCACTCTTCATCTTCTCCAGATGTGTAAAAATTTTGTTGCGCTTTACCGGATTATTTAACCCCCGAACGTTCCAGGTTACCAGTTTTGTGATTGCCTTCTGTGACAGCCTGGATATCCCTGTAGCTACCTGGCACATCAGCTAGCGGCGTTTGGTTCGAACTTGCCATGTTGCTCCTGATGAACGCCCTCGCCTTTTCTGGGTCTTCAAAGCGGACCTCTGTACCTCCGATGTGGTGATTCTCAGCGTGGCCAGACACATCAGCCCGTACCGGACCCCTTCGCAGCCCCGGAGCAGGCTCCTGATCTCATTAAATGCCGCACGCCGTCTACTCACGGTCAAAGTGAAGTCCGGGAGGACGTGGATCCTGTCGCCGTCAGCTGTTGTCATGAGCCTCTTTTCAACCGTCTCTCGCAAAATCGCCTCTTTTTCGGAGAAATAGTGACGCTTTACCACTAATGCTCATGGTGGCTGATTTTCCTCCGTCGGTTTACTTCGGAGAGAGCGATGTGCTCGGTCCAGGAGTGGGGGCGTCTCGAGGTTAAGAACGTCTTTTAGGAGATTTGCTACAAACTGAGTTAGATTCTTGCCCCCTTCTCGGCCTTCTTTCACCCCCATAATTCTCAGATTGGAGCGACGTGATCTTGCCTCTAGGTCCTCACATCGGTCTTTTAGTGTAGCCAGCTCTCAGGGTTAGCATGTCTTTTTCCACACTAACAATGAAGTCTGAGTGTCCACTCACCGAGGCCTCCAGCTCCACCATGCGAGTTTCAGTAGCCTCCACCCTGGTTTTCACTTGCTCCAGCGCGTTGCCTAGCTCAGCTTGTAATTTTCCGATCTGGTCTCGGAGCTCTGCGGCTTGTGCTGAGGCCTTCTCGTCAATCTTGGCCAGCAAGTCGACCTTCAGTGCGTTGATTGCTTGCAAGACCGCCTGTTGTTCGCTAGCGGCCGCCATGGCCTTCTTCGTAGTTGACTGAGGATCCGCGCTAGCTTCGGCTTCCGTGTCTTTTTATCCGCGTACTTGGGGCATCTTTTCTGTCTACCAAACCTTTCACTCTACACAGAGACACTTTTTAGTATATTTTACTAAGTATTATGCTGGTACTGTATCTGAAAGTTTGAAATTTGTAGTTCCCCTGAGGAGCTCGGCTTGAACACGTCTTTACATGACGCCGCTCAAGCCGGACCCAGAAGGTTGATTATGACAGAGAACCAAAAGGGATAAATACATAAAGGTTGTTTTTACGGTTTATGTGTGAAGTATTGTTTTTGCTTCATGTCATTCTTCTCCTCTCTTAAACCACATATGATATCAATACAATGTCGTTTTAAGAATGCTGACATAGTCATGTATAGTGTTTTAAATATGTTTAAAGATGTAAATATGTTCAATGTTTATTCATATTATGTCAGTCAATGTCATTTATTTCATAAAACATCTTATGTCAGGTGGCGAGAACCGACATAAGCACTTAATAAATGTTCAAGTAGTGCTTCATAAACACATTATTCAGTGCTTATGAATGCGTCATGAAGCCCGTCATGAAGTCATGAAACCCTTATGTAGGTAGCCTTCAAATAACGTGTTACCAAAAAACTTTTACACAGTTTACAGCTGTACCATGCATTAAGTAGGTACAATGGTCCATTCACATTGCTGAATGCATGTGTAAGACATTTGAAAAGAAACTGTCATATGGTCTTTAGTTCTTTTAGTTCTTTTAATGCACATTAGTTCTCTACCACTATGCGATGCCAATAAATGCAAATGATCAGTATTCTGTATATGGCTTGGTCCTTGCTGTTTATTTAGAAGAGCAGGAACTATTCCAGATGTTAAGTTTCAGTTCATCAGAGCATGCATATATTTTTTTTTTGTGAAAGTGGTGAGATTTCATGGGAAATGCTCAAAACCAAAGCTTTTAAGTTGGAAACATACTTTTCCAAGAACACTAATGAAATGCATCAAATATGCACACATGTGTAAGCCATTCAGGAAACATAACAATATCCTTAATGAAACATATTGGGTTGTTGAGTATCATCCAATATCAATCAAATATATTTTCTTTAAAAATGACTTGGCTTTAAAATGAGCTGTTTTTAATTAAAGCACTTCTCGAGATGAACATTTAAAAGTAGGCCATCATGTCGAAACTGCTCAAACACTCAAACAACTGACAGGTAGAATGCACAGCTAATATTACATCACACAATGTGAGCATGCTATTTCAGGATACATCCAGAATGTTCTATTGATGCCTGATGCTAAAACCTGGTGACATCTGAAAACAATTAATGTACAACACCAAAACAAGCTGGGCAAGAGCATGAACAGATAAAGACATGAAAATTGTTTAGATGACAGAATTATTCAACCATGTTGATATAAATGGTCACACTCATTTTAGCATTATTACACATTATGACCATGTTTCATTTGACTGTCCAAGTCGTTTTTGTATTTTGAAATTCTCTTTCAGAATAAACCATAGAGCTTAACATATTTCTGGCTAAAAATAATTAAATGATGCTTGCTGGCAGAGTAGTAAGAGAAAATGGAAAAAAGTCATATCCAAAAACCAGCACATTGTTCCTATTAAATCTTGTAATAGTTGCTGTGAATGCCATGAGGTAATGACTTTTAGTAAGAGCAAGTGTAATGAAGCCTGAGCTTTGGAAAAAACAGTGGGGCTGGGAGAGCAATGAGGGGAAATAAATAAAGCAGAATTGATCTCAACATTGACACTCAGAATGTCAGAACTAAAGATTAGTGCCTTTTTGAAAATATGCTCCACCCACACACCACCAACACATCTGTGCTGGAAAGATGTAGGAGGAAATGAATGCATTATGCACCACTGCCAATAGAAGTGAAAAGTTACTGTCACAAAATAAATCCAACCAAAAAAAATGTACATAGCAGAGCACTTCACAAGTATTAAGGCAGTAAAATCAACATATTTCCTTCAAAATTACAAATACTATGTGTAATTATACTTAATAAAAGTTCCAATAAAAGAGAAACTTATTTTACTGCTTATATTTTAATTTAGACATTCAAGAATATGTACTTATTTTCATTAAGAACATCAGCAAAACATAATTTGACTGGTGGTATCCAAACTTTTGCATACAACTATTTATAGTTTGTGGTTTTAGATATAGCCAGAGTGTGGTCAGTTCCTCTGTAGCACAAAAAATATTTTAATGTTAAATAAACAAACATAAAAGAAACAAAACTAAAAACTATCCATCGATCCATTTCCTAAGCCGCTTCTCCGTCAGGGTCGCGTGGGGGTGCTGAAGCCTATCCCAGCAGTCTTCGAGCGAAAGGCAGGATACACCCTGGACAGGTCGCCAGTCCATCGCAGGGCAGACAGACAGACACAGTCACTCACACACTCACACCCAGGGGCAATTTAGCACATCCAATCAACCTGACTGCATGTCTTTGGACTGTGGGAGGAAACCAGAGAACCCGGAGGAAACCCACGCAGACACGGGGAGAACATGCAAACTCCACACAGAGAGGACCCCGGTCACCCGGCTGGGGAATCGAACCCAGGCCCTCCTTGCTGTGAGGCAACAGCGCTTTTTTGGATCTATACTTCTGCTTTTAATAGTCTAAGGTTTTGACATGCTACCTATGCTAAATCATCAGTAACACTCAATAGTCTGCCCAAATCGCTGAAAACATAATTAATGTATTCACTGTAATTTCATCCATTAAAGATTATTTGTCAAAACACTTATGTTAATCTAAAACAGGTGCCAGAGCAGGTTTAGTTATAGCAAAATGATAGATCACATGTACCCAGAAATACTTTTAAAAAGTTAACATTCTGTCCTTTTGGCTTACCTTTTGAGGACCTAAAGATCAAAAATAAAGTTTTGGCTTTCAGTAATTCTGGATTTTGTATAGAGCAGGTTTTTTGTCTTATGGGGCCAAAGTACAATGCTTGTTGTGGATTGAGGGCCTAAAATACAAAACAGTTTTCTTACTCATCTTCAGTCTTCTCCAACTTCATACAGCTGTAGGATGGCAGTTACTGTTATTCATGTTAGTAAAAAATGTACAAAATAAGTCTCTTATTCAGAGATCTGACCTGTAATCACGAAAGGGCAAGAATGTGGCAAACATTAAAACATTTTGGGTACTGTTGGTCAATGGGGCATTCCGGTCTAAAACTAGATTTTAATATTTTATTTGCCATGTTATGTAGCGCAGATTTCATTCCCCAGCCTCAGAGGTTTGACCGAATTTGTGATTTTGTGTTTTTAATGTTTTCATTCATTGAAGATCTCTAACTGCAATACCCAGCATGCATTACGAAACATGCTAAACAAACACTGGGAATCTGTCATTTATCAACACAGAAACGTAGAGGCTATAAATACAGACGTGATGGTTGATTTCCCAGCAGTAATGTTAGCTATATGGCTTCTTTCCATTTTAGCCATCTAGCAGGGGAAAGCAGTAGTCCCACCCACCTTCAAGATTCATCATCTGTCGGTTTTTTGTTCTAGTCTTTAAACCAGGAAATCTCACTCTCGTTGCACCACTGTATGAAGCAAGTAGGCACAATTATAACATGTAGCAATGGTTCCATTTTTATTTTAGTTGAGTGTTAAGATTTTGGATTTATGGGACTTTTTGCTTGAAATTCTGTTTAATCCTGTAAAGGCTTTTGTTGTTAAGTCATATATGGTCCAAAGAAAACAGGCTTGACCACCGTGTGAGAGAGATGTTTAAAAAGAGGGAATGACATCTGAATGTACATCCGACGTCTGAAATGTAAGTAAAAGCCAAATGAATGACATTTAGGATTTGACAGTTACTTTCTGTCCCTCCTTCTGCCTTTTTTTTGCAAACTCTGTTCTTTGGAATGAGCAGCCTGGTAATCCTTTTGAAATCATGCTGCATTCCTCTCTTTATTGCACACATCTTTGTCACAGTTGGTGAATGAAAAATATTTGATCATTCACTACAAGTGTTAAGGTAGTAACTCAAAAATGTAGTCAATTAGAAATGACTAATAACATCTGTCAAACTTTAATAGGATTACTGGAAAAAGTAACTACTCATTGCTTTACTTATACAGTATTCTCTAAACTCCATACAAGCCTGTACCACCAAGTGGCCCATACAAGGGAAAATGTTGTTCTTTTTCCTAATTTATTTAGAAAGAAAGACAACAGCAGTTAACACGATTAAAAAGGAACATGCGTCCACTACAGGAAATTTTCATCCTATTTCAGCAACACTTCACTACTCTGGTCTTCCATGGTCTAGCAAATTATTTGCTGTTTTTAGGTGCACCAGTTCATTCTTGCTTCAAAAATGTATTATTTTGACTTCCGAGTGATGGCGGTGCTAGAGTAGACGTGTGTCAACACTGCTCCCGCGGGTTGTGTTCAGTTTTACTAAAATTAAGCATCCTTTCTTTTTTTATTCGACACCATACAGAAGTTTAGTTACGGGAGTGTATCAGACTACACAATGTCACGTAATCTCAGGGAGAAAACAACTTTGAAGACTACTTCGGCAACCCGAAGTCCGGAGAGGTTGGCCACTGCTTCAGAGGTAGAACGAGCTGCTGACACTGACACTTCGCCCCCAATGTGGTTTTTGCCAGCATTAAAAAAGTTGGAACAATCGCTTGTATCTGACCATGCAAACACACTGAGCAAGGCCTTACAACCTATTCAGGAATCACAGGACTCCATTAAACAGACTCTGGTCTCGCACGCAGGTAGCATTAAAGCCTTAGAGGACGCCGCATCTGACCACAGTGATAGAATTGTCACACTGGAAAACAAATGCGAATCTCTTTGAGCCCACAATGCTGAACTCCAGGACAAGCTGGACGATCTGGAAAATCGCTCGAGGAGAGCTAATCTTCGCGTGATAGGGATTCCTGAAAAACTAGAGGGGGACAATGCCGTGAATTTCATGACTGATCTCGGAGCTGAGAAATTCCAGTATCGACCCGTTCTGGACAGAGCTCACAGGCTAGGTCGCCCAACAGCTAACGGAGGTACGCATAACAAGCCCAGAGCGTTCATCATTCTGTTTCACAACTTCCAAGATAAGGAATTCGTTCTCAGAAATGGTCGGGGTGAGCTGTCTTTTCGTGGTCACAAAATCAGGATCTTTCCGGACTATAGTGCTGATCTCTCCCGCAGACGCGCCGCATTTCGCGACATAAAAGCGGCGTTGTACAGCAAGGGAATCCGCTTCAGGCTGGTTTTCCCAGCACGTTTGCACGTTGACTTTGAAGGGCGGACAGTAACCTTTGATGCTCCAGAAGCGGCTCA
Source organism: Pygocentrus nattereri (assembly GCF_015220715.1). Classification (NCBI taxonomy): domain Eukaryota; kingdom Metazoa; phylum Chordata; class Actinopteri; order Characiformes; family Serrasalmidae; genus Pygocentrus; species Pygocentrus nattereri. The sequence goes on from NC_051236.1 coordinate 31,472,829, forward strand.
GGCTTTCTTTAACAAACTTTGATGAGGACTACCTTTGGGTTTGCTGAGTGCTGAGGTAGGGAAAGAATACCTGTTGATCTACCTGGTTCAAGGTCTTGTATAAGATTACAATACAAATACTCATATGCAGCAATGTTTGTAATTTTATCTCCTTGTTGCTCATCCTGTGTAACAAAATTTGATTATAAATGTGTGCACTCTGCACTGTTTACAAATATATGATCACCTTATTATGGAGGGCCAGCTAGGTGTAGAGTGGCAGTAAAGATACCAGGCGACTGCAGTATTTGAATTGCTTAGGTGTATATAAACGTGACTTTCTGCTTATCATAAAGGTTTGCTTAAAGGTTTTACACGTTTGTGCACAGCACTGTGGGGAGCAGTGCGTGTAAGTTAGGGGTATAGATAGAGGGATTTGGCCCGTACCGGAAAGTCGTTCAGGATGGTTGTTTGGGAAGTGGGTGGTTTGTGGGTGTTTGGGATTTCGTTTCTTGTTGTGGGGTCTCTCATGTGTGGGATGGGTTTTTGTTTTGTTTTTTTTTTGTTTTTTTCTCTTTCTTTTCCCTCTCTTCCCTCTCTGCTGAAATAATACTATCTTCTGATGAACCAGAATCTAGGACAAGGGGTTAGGTTTCTTTCATGGAATGTAAAGGGACTGCAGTCCCCTCTTAAAAATGTAAAGGTTTTCTCTCACCTTAAACAATTAAATGTGGACATTATCTATTTACAAGAAACTCATCTGTCCAAAGCAGAGCACACCAAGTTACGTAAGCCATGTTTTTCATTGCAATTATAATTCTCGATCAAGGGGGGTTGCCATTTTATTTCATAAGAGGGTTCTGTTTAAGCCTTCAAAAATTATATCAGACCAAAACGGTAGATACATTGTTATTTTGGGCCTCCTCTTTCAAACCCCTGTCTTATTGGTGAATGTTTACGCTCCGAACTGGGATGATGCTGAGTTTATGACTGGGCTTTTCTCTAATCTTCCTGACCTAAGTACACACAAACTGATCTTTGGTGGCGAACTCAATTGTATTATAGACCCAATGCTGGATCGATCTGGGGCCAAATGTACCCCCTGTTCTAAGATGGCCCATTCTTTATCTCAGTTTATGGAGGACAATGGTTGTATTGACCCCTGGAGAATTAGGAACCCTTCAGCCAAATCATTCTCTTTCTTTTCACACCCTCACCAATCTTTTTCTCGCATTGATTACTTTTTTACTGATCTGCAATTTTTAGACTCTTGAATATTTACCTATTGTAATCTCAGATCATGGGCCAGTACAAATGGTCATTAGGTTTTCTTTATATGAGAAAGGGAGGGCCCCATGGCGGTTTAGTGCTCTACTTTTGTCAACTGAAGAATTTTGCACTAAAATCTCTAACTCTATTGATTTTTTCTTGGCTACCAACAAATCTGATTCAATATCTAATGCTATCTTGTGGGAATCACTCAAGGCGGTTTTAAGGGGGGAAATTATTTCATATTCGGCATTCGAGAGAAAGACCAGACTAAAACAGCTGGTGGACCTGTCTATATCCATAGCGGCTCTAGATAGGAAAATTGCTCTAAATCCCTCCACAGCTCTATACAAACAACGCCTCGATCTCCAGTCGGAGTATAACTTGCTTTCCACCAAAGAAGCAGAAGCTCTTATTCTGCGGTCTAAGGGACATCTTTATGAATATGGAGACAAAAACAGCCACTTGTTAGCTCACCAACTTAGGAGACAGGCAGCATCCAGGTTGATCCCCCAGATATTAGATGATATGGGCAATTTGGTCACTAATCCAAGGGACATTAATAAAGTCTTTGAGAAATTTTATTCTACACTATACACATCGGAGGGCCCTGGCAATACAGACTGAATGCACTCGTTCATAAATAATCTTGAAATTCCTTCCCTAGATCCGGCAACAAGTATGGAACTCGACAACCCAATTTCTCTACAAGAAATAACAGATGCCATTAAATCTATGAAAAATGGTAAGTCGCCTGGTCCGGACAGGTTTACTATTGAATTTTATAAGAAGTTTTGTGATAAATTGGCCCCGCTTTTATTAGATATGTACAATGAATCCCTCCAGAATGGTAAGCTGCCACCAACAATAACCCAAGCCACTGTTTCACTTTTGTTAAAAAAGGATAAGGACCGTACTCTTTGTAGCTCATATAGGCCAATAAGCCTTTTGTGTTGTGAGCATAAAATTTTAGCTAAAATCTTGGCCAAACGTATGGAAAACACCTTACCCTTGATTATTTCGGGAGAACAAACAGGTTTTATTAAGGGACGACACATATTTTTTAATATCCGAAAGTTATTAAATATAATTTTTACTCCAAGTACGCCCCTCGTCTCGGAAGTTATCATTTCCTTAGATGCGGAAAAAGCCTTTGATCGCATTGAGTGGGATTACATGTTTTTTGTTCTAAGTAAATTTGGGTTTGGTGACAAACTGATCTCTTGGATCAAATTGCTTTATACCTGCCCTCAGGCAAGCGTGAGCACTAACTCTGTTAGCTCTCCGTATTTTCCTTTATTTCGTGGGACTCGTCAAGGTTGCCCCTTGTCCGCGTTGTTATTCTCCTTAGCTTTGGAGCCCTTGTCCATTACTCTTCGGTCATCTTTGCGTATCAAAGGTATTCTGCGACAGGGTATAGAGAGCAAAGTTTCCCTATATGCAGATGACTTACTTTTATATCTTTGAGACCCTCTGGAAACGATCCCAGTAGCAGAATCGATATTAAAAGAATTTGGTTCTTTTTCAGGTTATAAATTAAATTTCCAGAAGAGCGAGTGCTTCCCTGTGAGTCGGAATGCTCATAATTTAACTCAGGCCGCTATCCCGTTCCGCCTTTCACCAGCGGGCTTTAGATACTTGGGTATTAATATTACGCACAATATATCATCTATAGTACGTGCTAATTTTCCCCCTTTGATTGCAGAGATGAATGCTGATTTTCAGAGATGGAATAGTCTCTCTCTCTCCTTGGCCGGTAAAGCCCAATGTGTGAAGATGAGCATTCTACCTAAATTTTTATACTTATTCCAATGCCTCCCTGTATTCCTACCCAAATCCTTTTTCAAAGACATTGATAAGGCTGTTACTAATTTCATTTGGTCTGGGAAGGTCCCTCGGATTAGGAAACCTATTTTGCAGAAATCTAAAATTGACGGTGGATTAGCACTCCCCAATTTCTTTTATTACTATTTGGCCGCCAATGTGCAAAAGATTTGCTTTTGGCTACATTCACCAGAGATAGACTGGTGTAGACTGGAATCCTTGTCATGTAGTTCTACCTCCCTGCTTGCTATGGTCTTTTCTACTCTTCCACTGTCCCAGGAACAATACTCAGTTAATCCTGTGGTTTTGTCGACTTTGAAAATTTGGTCACAGCTTAGAGGGTTGGCTAAATCTCAGAATGCATCGTCATTGATTCCTATTTGTTATAATCATTTGATCCCCCCCTCCTTGACTGATTCCACCTTTTTACAATGGGCGAATCTAGGGATTAATTACTTCCGTGATTTATATGAGAATAAAATCTTTTCTAGTTTTGAAAAACTGAGTGATAAATTTAAACTTCCCCCAACAAATTTCTTTCGCTACTTACAAGTCCGTCATTGTGCCCAAACACTTTTCACTTCTTTTCCTCATGAACCGATGAAGATGTGCAGTTTGAAACCTGGCACAAAAGGTTTTATATCACAAGTTTATAATTGTATTATGTCTCTCCAACCGGAGGTGGGTCTTACATTCAGGGACAAGTGGGAGACAGAGTTTGGCAGGGAGTTGGGCGATGAATGGTGGGCAAAGGCCCTGTCCAAGATCAACTCCTCTTCGTCATGTGCCAGACTGGGCTTGATGCAGTTAAAGCTGGTTCACAGGGCTTACTATACTAAGGCCAGACTAGCTAAAATCTTCGCGAACACTGATGCTGCTTGCCCGAGGTGTGGTTCTGATCCGGCTGACCTATTGCACATGCTTTGGTCATGCATAAAACTTGATAATTTCTGGTCAAATATTTTTTGCACTCTTTCTAGGGTGTTTAAGTGCAAGTTGGATCCAGATCCCCTGTGGGCAATTTTTAGTGAGTCCGAGGTCATCCCTGTATATGCGGTTGAGGTTTGTAAGGCTATAGCTTTTGCATTATGATTAGCTAGATGTAGAATTCTTTTGAGCTGGAAGTCAGTTTCCCCGCCTTCATTCTCCTTGTGGTTAAAGGACGTTTCCTTTTTCCTCTGTATGGAAAAGATTAAGTATAGCTTGAGGGGATCTACTAATAAATTTTTTGAGAGATGGCAATCTTTCATTACCTTTTTTAATGCTCTTACTGAGTTAACAATTGAGGGGGTTGAAGGGGTTGAGAGTTAATATATATATTTTTTTATTTTATTCATTTTTATTTATTTATTATTATTATTTTTAATTAATTTTAATTTTTTTACTATTATTATTATTATTATTATTATTATTATTATTATTCTCTTTATTCTAATTTGTGTAGTTATTTATTTTTGTATGGTAAGTGTATATTTCTTCTTAAGTGTGAAAATGGATGATTTATGTATTTTGATTGTATGCTGGTTTGCTTTTCCCTCGAAGTAATCAATAAAAAATCATTTGGGGAAAAAAAAAAAGTATTATTTTGACACAGCTAATGCTGGGTTTATTTTCACTTTTCAGCCTCACAAGCATTGACAATTGTTTTGCCCTCAAGAGAGATAAAGGGAACAATCTTCAGCCACAAACGACACACTGAAAATGAGCTCAACATTCCTAGACATTACCTCTCTTGTGAACTAACAATGCAACAAAACATCAAAGAGTCAACTGAGCAGCAAAGTGTCCAATCATGTATCGTCAGTATAGAAATCGTAAAATAAAAAAAATTAAAAAAACAACAACGATAGTAAAACATTATGAGTCCTGGCTTGAAACTTAATCACTTGCTTTCTTTGGTGCCATTTGCAATCAAATGCCTGCTTTTTGAGTGAAACAAGTATGACACATAGTAAAGTGTATTTTACTTGGAGGGAAAATGTGACCATAGGCCCACAACTGTTATAGTAAATAAACCTCCTATATATATATATATATATATATATATATATATATATATATATAGCTCCAGATTAATTCAGGGCAGGTTGTCTAAAAGCTAGTACACAGAGTAAGAGGGAAACTAAAAAAAAAGGTCTCTTAAGAAGTGTAATACTGAATGAAAAGTAGCAATGAAAGAAAAACCATAATAATAATAATCCTGTAGACCTAACAACACAATCTTGAGTTTGGTTCAATTAGTGTAGAGCTCTGCTAGGAGTGTGCTTGGCTTTGTTGTTCAGTCCATATCTTTCTTTTTTTTTTAGTCAAGGCAAATGAAAAGAACTTATAATAAGTTATTTGTGGCATCAGGCCATGACACCTTTTCATTCTCAGGAAGTAGGCATTAGTATAAAACCCAAAACCTTTGTTCTCTCCTGAGGCAAAATATTGCAATATTTACAGTTGTATACAGTTGTAGAGAATATAAGCGTTAGTACTAAATTTTAAGTCATTTTGTTTAAGCTATAATACCCAATAAAAGGGAAATGTCAACATAAAGATGACCCCATAAATGTGTATGTGTTGCTAATAGGACACACAACTTGTCTTTTGTTGTTTTGGACAGGACATATCCTAAACACTTACATGAACATGATCGGCCTACTAAACCTGGGTCCGTCACTAAGTGGAGTTGCTTCTATTCAGAGGTTTCCAACATAATCTCACTATAGTACCAGTCACAAGCAATTTAAATGTGTTATTCAAAAATCCTGCACAATTCCGTCATTGAGATACAAACAAAGCCATTCTGAGTGGTATGATGTAATACAGTTAATCAGAGAAATTTATTGACTTGGATTTTTTTTATATAGTGGTGGTCATCGGAGCCATGGTTGCAATGTGTAAAATACAAATATAGCAATTTTTGCTATGGCCAGTAAACCCACACATTCTCAGAGTTTTAAATGTAATGCTGATAAAACAGTGGTAAATCTGGAGAGAAAAAGTTTAGTTTGGACACTATCTTGACTTACAGGACCCAGTTTATACCACTTTGCCATGAATGGATTTGGAAAATTAAATTTTAGACCAAATCCTATCCAAAAACAATAATAAAACAGAAACCACACATTGTATTCCTAACTATTTAGTGTAATAACGTTTGGGAGGTAGCCTTTAGAGGCACTTAACTCTTTATAGACATCTGGTTCTGCCACTACCATGAACTATTCTGAAGTTTCTCTTGAATAGGGCATGTCATATCAAGGCACTATGGAATGTTTCAAGCAGATCTTAAAATTATGGCACTTAACACTACACATGAGGTCATAAGTTAAGTGTTTTTGCACTTGATTTTGGAAAAAGAAAGGACATCACAGAGAGTTAGGTCTGGGGCTTTATTGATTGAATTTATTAAGATGCTACATAGTCCAACAAAGTTGGGAGTTTCTTTTTACACCATTATAGACTACTTGACTAAGAATATCAATCTTTATTTTCATCTTAGATAGACTTAACTATTTATTTATATACATACAAAACTGTCACCTTCTGGTTTATATTATGGTGAAGATTTGGGGCAGTAGGACACTTTTTCCTTTGAATTTTCATGAGCCACTTCACTGGCTTATCAGCCTCCAAAGCCCTCCTATTCCATAGCTCTACAGTAAACTGCATAAATTGATGACAGTAAAGTCATAAATTGATTACTACTACTACTACTACTACTACTACTACTACTACTACTACTACTACTCCCTGAACACCTCTCAAAACAAAGTTTGTTTTCAGCTCCTCTGTTCTTAGTACCCAATTAACTGAATAAATGAGATGACACAGACAAAGTGTAGCATTTTGGGGGGTAAAGATGAAAAAGATGAAAGGGACACCTTCCCACAGACAAAAAGCCATGAGGGAGGGAGAAAAAAAAAAAAAACAGGTCACAAAGTGGTCCCTTGCAGATGTTCCTTTTAGATATCATCGTTCTTGTCTCAAATACTGTGCAAAAGTGAAAGAACAAATCTTATTTGTGGGAAGATACTGAGAAAACATTCTTCAGATGCAGTGCATTTCTTTCATGGAAACAGTGCTATGCAATAAAAGCTTTATTCATAACTTAATTCAAAATCATCAAAACAAAACAGAGGGCATGAAAAGAAAAAAGAGTTTGGGTAAAACGGTAGAGGATAGTTAGGAGAGTCTTTAAAGCCTAATGCAGCAGGATAAACCAGTGTATAACATACAATACAAACGACTCACAAGGCAAATCTGAGCCATGCATTTGTCTGGAAAACAGAACCAAGATGGCATGGCTTGAAAACACATGAGTGGTACATGGGACAGGTCATCAGGAAGTTGAGCGGTTTTGAATGCTGTAGCACAAAACTGCAATTTGATTTGTCCAGTATTGCACATAATGTTGGAAGATGCCTGATGATGTGTTTTCTGAGAAGTGTCACAAGGCATGAGGTCCTTAACTGGATAGCTTTCAGTGAATTTGGACCTAAGCTCTTGCAAAGCTCTAGGCAGGGTAGCTGCATTATTATAATATAGCTAAAACAAATAAAAACACATATCACATTTAAGTTTACATGTCACATAAATGAAACTGAGCAGCGTCAAAGGGCTGAAATGAACCAAAATTTCAATTAGAAACGCAACAAAGTAAAGTTGTTATTTGCTCTTGTTGGAGACATGCGATCAAGCATCTATCAACTTTCAAAAGGAAGAAGATAAAGAAAAATTACATGTAACACCTACCTCGATCGTAACAGGAAATTCGGTCTGTGCAAAGCTCAACATTGGAAGCGTTTGTTTTTTTTTTTTGTATTTTTCTAATATTTGCCCTGCACTTACTCCCAACCTCCTCTCTGACAGTCCTCCCTTATACTTAAATTACTTCATAAAAGAGGGGTGAGTTCAAGGACGGATGCATATGTTAATACTTTTCATAGAGCATTTAGTGTTTACAGATTATGAGCTTGCAACTTCTGGCCTCCATGGGGGTGGGGGGTGGGTGGGAGGGGAGAACCAACTCAACATTCACCTTACTGTTTAACTCAGTTGCACATCTACGGTTAGAAACCTTCTCAGAACAACTTAATGTTACTTTTTAATCATCTGCTTCAAATTACATCAAATAGCAGTGAAAGAGGGCCAGAATAATGTCAGTGTTTTTTTCATGGCAGAAACTGTCAGTTCTTATCCTTTCCCTTGAATGTTTCTTTGCACATAAAATTGTTAATTTCCTTTTAAATTTTAAAGATTTCAATAATCCAACATTACCCAAATGATACGGCATTCCAAACAATTTCAAACAAATTCTGCATCCGTTACTTTGTTTTGTTTGTTAGTTTCATCCACAACGCATGCTGTTGCTCCTTCTTAACCTTTACAAAAGCAACTTGCCAACAATGACACCAATGACAAAGAACAGGACAATGAGAGCAATCACCCTGATGCTCAAGCCTTCCTCCTTCACTGTAACTGATGAAGATGAGGACTGCTGAGCTGCCATCACTGGACTCTTCCTCATTCGCAAGCCATCATCCTCCTGCTGTGGAAATATTGTAAGACAGTGGTGGGGGGGGGGCTATAAAACTTCACCCAGTATTCTATTTGTTACCCTTTGCTCCTTGGGCATTTTTCCACTGCATGTTCAAAAACAAGAACTGCTCCAAACAGGAAAAAAAAGGAACTTGCTTGAGATACTTGGCAAGGTCATAAAAACATAACATCAACATGTATTGCGTTTCTGGCCATTTTATCCACTCTAAAAATTAAAATTTGGCTATTTTGCTTGTTTGGTAGTTAGCTTAACATATTGCCTGATATGAAGTAATGTCTCTTAAAAATGTCCATCAAACAATCAAGCAAAGCTGTAAAATGGTGCAAAAACAGTTCTGTTTAGGGATGTGCATGGGAACTTCAGCGTGCTTTCAGCAGTTTGAGCTTTCAGTATGTAAAACTGAAACCACTTATCAGGTACTCATTTCACATTACACATACAAACGAATAATTCAATTAACTGCCACTTTTAACTGGACTGGTTATGCTTGTGAGAAAGTATGCAATTTGCCACTCTAAAACAGGAGAACATAACGTGAGTGTGTTGCCAGGGACATGAAGAGAACAAGATTGAGAAGGTAGATGAAGTGTGGCTGCTCCAGTAATTAGGCTAACTATTCTAGCTGATGTAACGTGAAAACTACCAATTTCCCTTTACCTACCACTTAAAAATGCTTTTAGCTCTACATTAATTTCAGCCAAAGTACCTTTTTGTTAGCCACTCGAGTATCAAAATCAGTACAAATTCACATCTCTCATTCTGTGACAGCTAGCATAAATGCTAACAGGCACTCCAGTTTCAGAGTGGTAAAAAGTTCTTGATGACTTGGAAGAGTAAAGGGTTTGTTAAATTGTCATTGGCATTTAGGAAAGTCTGTACATTTCTCAGCCAGTCTTAGCAACAGCCAGTCTTCTTTATGTTTCTGCTTCGTTACTGGACCTACCGGCATTCTGTGCAGTGGAAAAATGCCCTTTATATATGATTCCTTCTTTACCACAGTCCACTAAAACACTTACCCTTATCTGTTTGTTTTCTTCCCGTAGCCGTTGCACCTCCATCTGAAGTCTCTTACACTCCTCCATAATCCTCTTCACCTCTCCGTCATCCAGACTGGAGACCATTGACTTCATGGACAATGTGGATGACTCAGTTTTCAAAAGACTAGAGGACATCATCTTATTGCTGTCTATTTCATGCTGTTGAAATATATTGAGAAAATAAATACATAACTGCACAAGGGTTCACTTCAACTATTTCAGTTTAAGCGCAAATGATGTATATTAACACTATACCATCACTATTTCAAAAAATAGCAGTAGAATTTGTTTGTAGAGTCTATTTTAATGTATTTTATTGTATGGTATCTAGGACAGTTAACTGTAATGAAGGTCATGTTTATAGTGTCTCAGATTGTTTTGAAAGAAAATCCAGATTATATCTAAACAAAATAAGGTTTTCTTTCTGGAAAATCCTGCTATGTTAAAATTTACAGTGTTACCAAAGGAACTATTTGGTGTAATTTTGAGAAAACACTCTGGAACATTTTGTGCCCCATCATGGATAACACATTTTAACGCAACTGTGTTAAAAGTAACATAAAATGTTTTAAGGGAACATAAAATGTGTTAAGATGATCACTCTGTAGAGTGCATCGACATTTAACAACAAGGTCTTGAACTGAATCTTAATTTGAATTTCCATTTTTAAGTATAGTTTTAGAGTTTAAAATTTGAAGCAATGCAATAAACTAGGGAGTGTGGCTGGATGTGGAGCAGTACAGCTACCGTTTTCTCGTTCTCAATTGGCATCTCAAAGACACACCGCAGCTTGGAGTCCATCAGCTCCTCTGGTTTGGCCTCCTTCCACTGCACAGAAAGATCGTGAGAAGAAAAAAAAAACAACAAAAAAACAAAAAACAAAAACAAAACAAACAAACAAAAAAAAACATGGTTATGAAAGACAGAGGAGCGAAGATGAATCAAAGACGCAGGGAGAGATCCGTAATTGTAAAATGCAATTTTTCAAAGCAAACATTTTATTTATAACTGATTTTTTAAACCTTTTTCTACTGTTTTTTTAAAGGATTTTATGTATTTCATTCTTAAAAGGTACATAACATTATTAGAAAATGTATGGAATAAAAGACTGAACATTTACACCCAAATAATTAAATTGTGCTCTGACATGAATTACAGTGAATTTTTAAAAATTGTGTTTAAGCTTTTCTGTTTAATTTTCATGGCTTATTTCAGTGTATTTTGGTGCGTAACACACATGGAAAAAAATACGCGCTTGGTCTATTCTCTAAACAGTCTCTAAACGCTCTGGCACTTTGCTTGCACAGCCTTGTGAAAGCGCTGACCAACATGGGTACTGAAATGAAAAGCAAGACTTCTCCCAATCTTCACACCACACAGAAGCAGTATGCGTGAATAAGGCCTAAGCTATTAGAATTTGCGTGTTGTGTCGTGTGATCTGTTGCTTTGCAACTCTTTAGAATTACTTCATTTTAACTTTTTCTGTTATTGTTTTATTGTGTTTATATATGTGATTTAGTGCTTGTTCTATTTTAAACCAGCCATTAGGGGTGTACTTTGTGTACTTCTGGTGCCGGTACCAAGCCCGGATAAATGGTGAGGGTTGCGTCAGGAAGGGCATCCAGCGTAGAACTTGTGCCAAAACTCATGCGGATCACAAATATGATTGCCATACCAGATCGGTCAAGGCCCGGGTTCACAACGACCACCTCCGGTGCTGTTGACCAGCAGGATGCTGGTGGAAATTGGACTACTGTAGGTCGAAGACCATCAAAGAGGAGAGGAGGAAGGCGGGTTAGAAGGCAGCGAGAGAGAAGGAAAGGCAGGAGTGTGGAGGTTAGAGTAGGGACTCTGAACATGGGGACAATGACTGGTAAAGGCAGAGAGCTTGCAGACATGATGGAGAGAAGGAAAGTAGATATTCTGTGTCTTCAGGACCCAGATGGAAAGGAAGCAAGGACAGGAACATTGGAGGTGGATTCAAACTGTTCTATCATGGTGTAGAGAGGAAGAGAAATGGAGTAGGGATAATCCTAAAGGAACAGCTTGGGAAAAGTGTTCTGGATGTAAAGTGTGTCAGACAGGATCATGAGCCTGAAGTTGGAGGTTGATGGTGTGATTTTGAATGTGGTCAGTTGGTTGTCAGTTAGAGGAGAAAGAGGGATTTTGGAGTAAGATGGATGAAGTGTTAGATGGTGTCCCTAGAGAGGAGAGATTAGTGATTGGTGCAGACTTCAATGGACATGTTGGTGAAGGAAACAGAGGGGATGAAGAGGTGCTGGGTATGCATGTTGTGAAAGATAGAAATGCAGAAGGTCAGATGGTTGTAGATTTTGCAAAGAGAATGGAAATGGCTGTAGTGAACACATTTTCAGAAGAGGGAAGAACACAGGGTGACATACAAGAGTGGAGGGAGGTGCAAACAGGTGGATTATATCCTTAGCAGGAGATGCCACCTAAAGGAGATTGGAGATTGTAAAGTGGTGCCAGGTGAAAGTGTAGCAAGGCAGCATAGGGTGGTTGTCTGTAGAATGAGAAACAAAGAAGAAGAAGAGAGTGAAGACAGAGCCAAAGATTAGATGGTGGAAGCTGAAGGAGGAGGATGGTTGAAGGCCGTTCAGGGAAAAATTGCAACAGGCCCTTGGGGGCAGTGAGGAGCTACCTGAGGACTGGGAAAATACAGCTAAAGTGGTGAGAGAAACTGGCAAGAATGTGTTGGGTGTTTCGTCTGGTCAGAGGAAAGAAGACAAGGAAAGTTGGTGGTGGAATGAGGAAGTCCAGGAAAGTATTCAGAAGAAGAAGGCAGCTAAGAAAAAGTGGGAAGTGGGATAACCAGAGAGATGAAGGAAGTATGCAGGAGTAATGTGAGGCTAGTCACATAGCAAAAAGAATGGTGGCAAAGGCTCAGGCCTATGATGAGCTGTATGAGAGGCTGGACAGTAAAGAAGGAGTAAAGGACTTGTATCGTTTGGCTAAACAGATAGATAGAGCTGGAAATGATGTACAGCAGGTTAGGCTGATAAAGGATAGAGAGAGAAATGTACTGGTGAGTGAACAGAGTGTTGAGTAGATGGAAGGAGTACTTTGAAGAACTAATGAATGAGGAAAAACGAGAGAGAGGAGGACAACGGGGGGAGAGATAGAGGATCAGGAAGTGCAGAGAATTAGTAAGGTGGAAGTGAGGGCAGCTTTAAAAAGGATGAAGAATGGAAAGGCAGTTGGTCCAGATGACATACCTGTGGAGGTATGGAGATGTTTAGGAGAGAAGGCAGTGGACTTTTTAACTAGGTTGTTTAACAAAATCCTGGAGAGTGAGAGGATGCCTGATGATTGGAGAAGCAGTGCACTGGTCCCCATTTTTAAGAACAAGGGTGATGTGCAGAGCTGCAGTAACTACAGAGGTATAAAGTTGATGACCCACACCATGAAGGTATGGGGAAGAGTTGTTGAAGCAAGGCTAAGGCGAGAGGTCCAGATCAGTGAGCAGCAGTTTGGTTTCATGCCCAGAAAGAGTACCACAGATGCAATTTTTCCATTGATAGTGTTGGTAGAGAAGTACAGAGAAGGTCAGAAGGAGCTACATTGTGTCTTTGTGGATCTAGAGAAGGCATACAATAGGGTGCCAAGACAGGAACTGTGGTACTGTATGAGGAAGTCAGGTGTAGCTGAAAAGTATGTTAGGGTGGTGCAGGACATGTATGAGGATAGTGAGACAGTGGTGAGGTGTGGAGTTGGAGTGACAAATGGTTTCAAGGTGAAGGTAGGGTTACATCAGGGATCAGCTTTGAGCCCCTTCTTGTCTGCAATGGTGATGGACAGGTTGACAGATGAGGTCAGGCAGGAGGCTCCATGGACCATGATGTTTGCAGATGACATTGCAATCTGTGGTGAGAGTAGAGAGCAGGTGGAAGAGAATCTGGAGAGGTGGAGGTGTGCACTGGAGAGGAGAGGAATGAAGGTCAGTAGAGACAAGACAGAATGCATGTGTGAATGAGAAGGAGGCAGGTGGAAAGGTGAAGAGGGTGCAGGCAGGATGGAGTAGGTGGAGACAGATGTCAGGGCTGATGTGTGACAGAAGGATAGCAGCAAGAGTGAAAGGGAAGGTTTAGATTCAGAATCCTTTATTGATCCCAGGGGGAAATTGCAGTTGTTACAGTTGCAACCGCTTATGTAAAAATAAACACTTTACTAATAATTTAAGACAATAGAGAAATTTACAGTATGTAGAAAGGATTTAAGTACTTATGAGTATAGTATGGTGGCAGTGATTGTGATAGTAATATGAAACATCAGGTATAAAGCAGTTACAATTATTTAAATTAAGTTAGTGTCCCTCTGAGTTATTGCACACACAATTATTGTGTATTGTTATTATTGCACATATGAACAGTTTCGTATTGAGTTGTGAGTCACACACTGAGGGAGGAGTTACAGAGTTTGATGGCCACAGGTAAGAATGACTTCCTGTGGCGCTCTGTGGTTTGGTACAGTGAGTCTTGAGCTGAATGAGCTCTTGTGTCTCATCACTGTGTCGTAGAGTGGGTGGGAGCCATTGTTCATAATGGCCTTCAGCTTAGACAACGTCCTCCTCTCCGACACGGCCATCAGCGAGTCCAGCTCCACACCCACAACATCACCGGCCTTGCGGATCACTTTGCTGAGACTGTTGGCATCTGCCACCCTCAGCCTGCTTCCCCAGCATGCAACAGCTTAGAGGGTAGCACTCACCACCACAGACTCATAGAAGGTCCTGAGCATAGTCCGGCAGATGTTGAAGGACCTCCGGCGCCTCAGAAAATAGAGGCGAATTTGGCCCTTCCTGTAGAGGTCGTCAGTGTTCTCAACCCAGTCCAGTTTATTATCAATATACACACCCAGATATTTGTAATCATCCACAGTGTCCACACTGACCCCGCTGATGGACACAAGGGTCACCGATGCCTTGTCCCTCCTCAGGTCCATCTGAAGGTGGCAAGTCTCTGTGCAGTAGCTGAAGTCTGTGGTGTAGAGGGTGAAGAGGAAGGGAGAGAGGACAGTTCCTTGTGGAACTCCAGTGTTGCTGACCACTCTCTCCGACACACAGTGCTGAAGGCGTACATACTGTGGTCTGCCAATCAGGTAGTCAACAATCCAGGACACAAGGGGGGCATCTACCTGCATCACTGTAAGCTTATCACCCAGAAGAGCTTGCCAGACAGTGTTAAATGCGCTGGAGAAGTCAAAAACATGACCCTCACAGAGCTGGCTGGCTTATCCAGGTGAGCGTAAACTCGGTTGAGCAGGTAGATGATGGCGTCTTCAACTCCCAGGCGGGGCTGATGGGCAAACTGGAGGGGATCTAGAAAAGGCTGGACTATGGGTCGGAGCTGATCCAAGACGAGCCTCTCCATGGTCTTCATGACATGAGACGTCAGTGCCACTGGCCTGTAGTCCTTGGCGTCAGTGGGTCATGGTGTCTTTGGAACAGAAACAATGCAGGATGTCTTCCACATCATAGGGACCCTCTGGAGACTCAGGCTCATGTTGAAGACATGTTGAAGTACTCCACAAATTTGGGCGGCACAGGCTTTAAGCACCCTGGGTGGAACCCCATCAGGGCCTGCAGCCTTGTTTGTGTGGAGTCTCTTCAGTTGTCTTCTCACCTGGTCAGCAGTGAGACGCACTGTAGAGGTGGTGGGTGGGGGAGGGATGGAGGTGTGAGATAGGCTGTCACAGGAGGGGAGCAGGCCATCAGGAGGGGGAGGGGGGGGGATGAGTGGGATGGTCTGCTGAGGACTGGCAGCAGAGGAGTCAGGCTGGGGGGGACAAAGCCTGCAGTGTCAAATCTGTTAAAGAACAGATTTAGCTTGTTGGCCCCGTCCACACTGACCTCTGCTCCTCCGTTGTTGCTGAACCTGAAGCTGGTGATGGTCCTCATTCCATTCCAGACCTCCCTCATGTTGTTCTGCTGGAGTTTCCAACCCAGCTTCCTCCTATATTTGTCCTTCGCCTCTTGATAGCTGTCCTCAGTTCCCTCTGGATCGTTCTCACCTCCTCTCTGTCTCCAATTCTGAAGGCCATCTTCTTCTTGTTAAAGACAGCTTTAATGCCTTTTGTTACCCACGGCTTGTTGTTTGGATAACATTTAACAGTCCTGGTTGGGACAGTGGAGTCCACACAGAAGTTAATGTAGTCCGTGATGCACCGTGTGGCTCACAGAGTGCAGACCAATCAGTAGCCTCAAAGCAATCCTGCAGTGCCTCGTTCATCTCCCCAGACCATCTCCTCACTATCCGATTGGTCACAGGCTGACTTCACCAGCGGCACATAACAGGAGCTGAGGTGTACCAAATTGTGGTCTGACCTACCCAGAGGGGGAGCAGCTGTATGCGTCTTTAACATTAGCATACAGCAGGTCCAGTGTTCTTTCCTCTCTGGTGGGACAGTCCACATACTGAGTGAAGTGTGGTAGTGCCTTGGCCATAGCAACATGGTTAAAGTCATCTGATATGGCGATAAAGGCACTCGGGTGTTGCGTTTGGAGACGTGCTGTAGTTGAGTAAATGACGTCACTTGCCGACGTCGGGTTGGCAGAGGGGGGAATGTAGATAGTCACGATGATGGCATGCGAATACTCGCGTGGTAAATAATATGGCCTGAGTCCGACAGCCAACAGCTCAATGTCCAGGCAACAGGTACGTTCCTTGATGGTAATGTGACCAGGGTTACACCAGCGGTTATTAACTAGCACCGTGAGCCCACCTCCGTTGCGCTTACCGCTCTCGGTGCATCCCCGGTCGGCGAGTGAGAGAAAGTAGCGCTTTCACAGCGAAAAAAAACAGACCAAAACTCTCTCTACTCGCATGTTTCGAGAGTGCACAGCTTCCCTAAATTGCCTCGTCAAAATAAATAAACTATTAAAATGGTAAAGAAAAGCTAAAAGCAAAAACGAAAGAACATGAACAGGAGCTGCTGTAACAGGCAGCATGCACGTTCGCGCATGCGCACTAGACTGTTTACAAGACAGCAGTGTGTCCTGCTATGATGTATGGTTTGGAAGACAGGAGGTTGAGCTGGAGGTGGCGGAGATGAAGATGCTGAGATTTTCGTTGGGAGTGACAAGGATGGACAAGATTAGAAATGAGCAGATCAGAGGGACAGTGAAGGTGGAGCAGTTTGGAGATAAAGCCAGAGAGGCCAGGTTGAGATGGTTTGTACATGTGTTGAGGAGGAATAGTGGATATATTGGGCAAAGAATGTTGGAGATGGAGCTGCCGGGTAGAAGGAGAAGAGGTAGACCTCAGAGAAGGTTTATGGATGTAGTGAAGGTGGACATGGAGATGGTTGGTGTAAAAGTAGAGGAGGCAGTAGATAGGGCAAGATGGAGGCAGATGATCCGCTGTGGCGACCCCTAAAGGGAGCAGCCGAAAGAAGAAGAAGAAGAAGAAGAAGAAGAAGAAGAAGAAGAAGAAGAAGAAGAAGAAGAAGAAGAAGAAGAAGAAGAAGAAGAAGAAGAAGAAGAAGAAGAAGAAGAAGAAGAAGAAGAAGAAGAAGAAGAGCTTGTTCTACTTTATTTAGGCTATCCATTATTATTTTATATAGGCTATTTGCAGGATTTCTCTTCATGCATGCTTCGGCCCACTCCCACTTGGCTGGTTTTCCGCCCGCTCCCATGCACAACACTAAAAATTATTATTATTTAAATTATTATTAAGATACTGGGTATGTATCCTACCCATATCCTATTGTATTATCCTACCCATTCGGCTGCACAAAAACAGAGATGCATAATGTAACTTGTATGCTTACTGTGTTTACCTGTGACAAAATTCACAGAATGAAGTGCAAGAGAAATGTATTACAGTAGATGTATTTTAAAATTATTCATATTAATATTGTAAATGTATTTTCAGCAGAATGAGAGAATGTACTGACAAATTTTGGTTCAAGTAAGTCTTCTGTGTATTTGTTTGAAGTAGTAGTGGTCTGTGCATTGATGCCTGGCCCCACCTATCGAATATGAGTTACACGGTCCAAGGTAACGGTGTCTTTGTTAATGTACCAAAAAAAATACTTGGAGCCAACTGCCAAATGCCCCAGGGCAGACTTTGGCCATAAGAGATGGAGGGCCTGTGGCCTGAGTAGTCCCTTGAGATTTATTTTATTTTTTATCCTTTCCCCCACCCAGTAACAAACCTATTATTTCTGGCTCATAACTCAGACATAACAGATTTTGTGCTTGAATTTCATGTGTCACTGAAGCATTCTTGTTAAGTGTCAATACAATGCGTACAATGAACATTTTTCAGTAACACTTAAGTCTGCTTCTTAATGATTACTGAGGTATTATCAAGCAATCAATAATTACCTTGTGAATAGGAAATTCTTTGCATGCTTAGAAATGTGCATCAATGTGTTTACGTAAAGTGTTAATAAAAGGTCCTTTTTTTTTTAACTTTAAGTGCTTGTTAACTTAACATGTATATAAATTCTAAACTTTCAATTGAAAACAATGCGACGAGGAACATGAACAGGTAATAACTATCTGAACTCACAATGCCCAAACATGGTTGTAAATGGTCATATTTCAGTCACTAGTGTACTCAAACAAGTTATGTATTCTGGACATGTTTGTATATTCTAACAATCACACTGTTTAAAAGTGTAAAAATAAATTGCTACAGCCCATAACCCATGCAGAAGGTCAGACAAGTGAACTTAACTGAACATTGAAAAGTACCTGGAGAAAGCATCCTGTCAACATTAAATATAATCAGTGAGATAGTCAAGAAGGAGGCTAAAAATGTTTACAAGTTACTTAACAATAGTGCATTAAAAAGATCTGCATCACCATAAATCTACATTATTACTACCTGTTTAATACTTTGTGTCATATACAGTGGGGGAAAAAGGTATTTTTTCATTGTGATTTCAATGTGATTTTCTGAATTTTTTTTCCCTCATTTTGTCTCTCATAGTTGAGGTCTACCTATGATGTCAATTACAGGCCTCTGTAATCTTCAACTGGAAGATTACAATCAACATTTAACCCACCAAGCAGTTAACAATTTATTTATAGAAAACTATATGAACATAGCAAACAGATGTTAAGTTTCTATTTATTAGAGCCTTGGTTAATAATTAATAAATAACTAATAACTAACAATTAATAAATAGTTAAAAAGCAGATCTTAAAACAAAGTGTTACCCATTTATCTAATAATTTCAAAATGTATCTAATAATGATTTATCCAGAAATTCTTAATTTTGGCAATGCGATTCATAAACATATTGGCTCTAATGCCTAGTTCAGGTGTTTATGTTGGTCTACCCCTGCAGTTAGACCCGTTTCCATGTACTACCTCTGCCTGTTAGAAAGTTGCAATCACTGTCCAATCACAAGTTAGAGGATTATGTAATGCAATGCGTGTTTTTTTTTTTTTTTTTTTTTTTTTTTAAATGAGTCATCTTTGAATGAAGTGAAGTAACCAATTTGACTAAGAAAAGGATGTCTGCAGAACTTGGTTAAAAGCAGTAAGAATTGCTGGTATATCCTTCTGTAACATTCTGCAACATAAACTGCATAAACAAGCAACATGTGCAAGCTGTAGCAAAGAGGTTCCTATGTTGCCCATGCCATGGACATGTAATATGTGGGAACCAGTACATACACCAATACTAGCTCTATCTAACCCAACTAGACCTGACATTTATTCTACTTTTCCACTTTCAGCTAAAATCTGTTTGTTCTATTGTGTCACCAATAAAATATACTTAGCTTGACTGCATGGTATTTGCTCATTTTTATAAACACACACACACACACACACACATACACACACACACACACACATTTCCAAAAGTATTCACTCATCCATCAAATAATTGAATTGAAAGTCCCATACACTCACTTACATCTCTGAGCATCAGAATGAAAGTATTACATTTATGTTGTTAGTAGCTGTTTTTTTGCCTCGGTTCATGCAAAAGGCCACGAGATCACAGTGCTGCGTGATACAGCAGACCAACTAAGAGGCACTGCAAGGAAAGCTAGTGGAGGCATCACTGCAACAAGAGACCAGTAGTTCCTTCCATATACAACCCCATTTCCAAAAAAGTTGGGATGCTGTGAAAAATGTAATTAAAAACCAAATGCAATGATGTGGAAATCATGTAAACCTATATTTAATTGCAAATGCTTCAAAGACAACATATCAAATGTTGAAAGAGAACTTTTTAAATAATATTTGCCCATTTTGAATTTGATGGCAACACATTGCAAAAAAGTTGAGACAAAGGCAACAAAAGGCTGTTGAAGTTGTGTAATGCTTTATTTAATAATTTCATTTAGTAATAATAAAAATTCTTCTTCTTCTTGCTCCCTTCACGGGTCGCCACAGCGGATCATCTGCCTCCATCTTGCCCTATCTACTGCCTCCTCTACTTTTACCCCAACCATCTCCATGTCCACCTTCACTACATCCATAAACCTTCTCTGAGGTCTACCTCTTCTCCTTCTACCCGGCAGCTCCAACATTCTTTGCCCAATATATCCACTATTCCTCCTCAACACATGTCCAAACCATCTCAACCTGGCCTCTCTGGCTTTCACTTCATTGTCTCTCTGATTTGCTCATTTCTAATCTTGTCCATCCTCGTCACTCCCAACAAAAATCTCAGCATCTTCATCTCCGCCACCTCCAGCTCAGCCTCCTGTCTTTTAGACAGAGCCACAGTCTCCAAACCATACATCATAGCAGGACGCACTACTGTCTTGTAAACCTTCCCTTTCACTCTTGTTGCTATCCTTCTGTCACACATTCTGACACCCGTCCCCATCCACTCCATCCTGCCTGCACCCTCTTCACCTCTTTTCTACACTGTCCATTGCTCTGGATGGTTGACCCAAGATATTTGAAGTCATCCACCTTTACGACCTCTACTCCTTGCATCTTCACCTTTCCACCTGCCTTCCTCTCATTCACACACACATGTATTCCGTCTTGTCTCTACTGACCTTCATTCCTCTCCTCTCCACTGCAAACCTCCACCTCTCCAGATTCTCTTCCACCTGCTCTCTACTCTCACCACAGATTGCAATGTCATCTGCAAACATCATGGTCCATGGAGCCTCCTGCCTGACCTCATCTGTCAACCTGTCCATCACCATTGCAGACAAGAAGGGGCTCAAAGCTGATCCCTGATGTAACCCTACCTTCACCTTGAAACCATTTGTCACTCCAACTGCACACCTCACCACTGTCTCACTATCCTCATACATGTCCTGCACCACTCTAACATACTTTTCAGCTACACCTGACTTCCTCATACAGTACCACAGTTCCTCTCTCGGCACCCCATCATATGCCTTCTCTAGATCCACAAAGACACAATGTAGCTCCTTCTGACCTTCTCTGTACTTCTCTACCAACACTCTCAATGCAAAAATTGCATCTGTGGTACTCTTACTGGGCATGAAACCAAACTGCTACTCACTGATCTGAACCTCTCGCCTTAGCCTTGCTTCAACAACTCTTTCCCATACCTTCATGGTGTGGGTCATCAACTTTATACCTCTCTTGTTACTGCAGCTCTGCACATCACCCTTGTTCTTAAAAATGGGGACCAGTTCACTGCTTCTCCAATCATCAGGCATCCTCTCACTCTCCAGGATTTTGTTAAACAACCTGGTTAAAAAGTCCACTGCCTTCTCTCCTAAACATCTCCATACCTCCACAGGTATGTCATCTGGACCAACTGCCTTTCCATTATTCATCCTTTTTAAAGCTGCCTTCACTTCCACCTTACTAATTCTCTGCACTTCCTGATCCTCTATCTCTCCCCCCGTTGTCCTCCTCTCTCTCTCTCACTTTCCTCATTTGTTAGTTCTTCAAAGTACTCCTTCCATCTACTCAACACTCTCTGTTCACTCACTAGAACATTTCCCTCTCTATCCTTTATCAGCCTAACCTGCTGTACATCCTTTCCAGCTCTATCTCTCTGTTTAGCCAAACGATACAAGTCCTTTACTCCTTCTTTACTGTCCAGCCTCTCATACAGCTCATCATAGGCCTGAGCCTTTGCCACCATTCTTTTCGCTATGCAACTAGCCTCACAGTACTCCTGCCTACTTCCTTCTAATCTTTGGCTCTGTCTTCACTTTCTTCCTCTTCTTTGTTTCTAATCTCATTCTACAGACAACCACCCTATGCTACCTTGCTACACTTTCCCCTGGTACCACTTTACAATCTCCAATCTCCTTTAGGTGGCATCTCCTGCTAAGGATATAATCCACCTGTGTGCACCTCCCTAATGAATAAATAAATCAATTTAAAAAAAATAAAAACACATTTTGGTTGATTGGCAAAGGGTCAGTAACACGACTGCGTATAAAAAAAAAAAAAAAAGCATCCCAGAGAGGCTGAGTCTTTCATAAGTAAAGATGAGTAGGGGTTCACCACTCTGTGAAAGACTACATGATCAAATAATAATTCAATAGTGCAATAATTCAAGAATAAAGTTTCTCAATGTAAAATAGCAAATAACCTTTTCTTTTCATCATCCACAGAACATAATAACATTAAAAACACGCAGAGAATCTGGAGAACTCTCTGTATGTAAGGGACAAGGCCAAAAACATGGACCTGTCACAACTTTTTTGGAACGTGTTGACATGAAATTCAAAAATGGGCATATACATTTTTCAAAAAACAATCAAATTTTGTTGTCATTGTACTCTTTTCAATGAAATACAGGGCTTAAACGATTTGCACATCATTGCATTTTGTTTTTATTTACACAGCATCCCAAGCATGGGGTTGTATGTCTAACCCTCAATAACAACCTGGACTAACCTCAGACTATGACCACACAGTGTGAGATGAGCGAATACTGAAAGAAGCCTGGCTCAGACATTTTGGTAATGGGCTGATGTAAGCGTGTTTTAGAATATTTGTACTTTAATGGACTTGTGTGAAATGAATACTTTACAAAGAATTCCAGCTGGTCTATCTCCCACGACCACTGCCTTCTCGTGAAATACTAGCATTAGATTTTGCCAAGAGCATTTTTACTGCTGCCTTTCAACCCACACTTCCATGTTGTTAAGCTCTATGTACTAGCATGTGTGCACGTCAGAAATTGCTTTGTGGTATTGGTCATCAGTATCTCCCTTCCATCATTAATGTCCTCATTGTAGATACTGCATTTATGTGCCAATATGAGCACCGACACAGTATCGGTTTTGGTGCAACACTAACTTCAATGTTCTGGCACACACATGACAAGCAGAAAAAGTAGCACTCCTTTGACTGTTGATAGAGATAATTACTCACCACTCCCTCCATGTCAGTCATGTCAGGTGGAGCGATTAAAGACTGCACCATGAATTTGTGTTTGCTCTTCTCGTTGGGGTCATAGTCAAATGGTTGCAACATCACTGCAAACATACAAAAAAAAAAAAAAAAAAAAAGAGAAATAAAACACAAACAGAACTTTTATACACATACACACAAACATTTGTCTTGCTATACATATGAGAACATCAACAGACTTCTGTTGATTTGTGTTACTGTACCTAAATAGCACTTACTATTAACCAAACCCCAACCTCAGTATCCAAAAGGCAATTTTCTGGTCTTTTAGTTTTCAAATAAAAAAAGTAACTATGGTGAAAACAACACATGCTCAAATTTCATAGATCTCATGTATATATAGTCCAAAAGTTTGGATGCATATTTTAAGTTTTTCAGTGAAAATAAGTACACGTTCTTTAGAGAGAATGCACTATTACAGATTTATTAGCTGGAACTGAACAACATATTGGACAAAAACATAATACCTAAAATGTGACCTGTTCAAAAGTAATGGCACATTTTGATGATTTCTTTTTCCATATGCTAACCGCAACATATAGAAAAGACACTGCACAAAAATGGAAGAATAGCACATTTATTTCTTGAAGTTCAGAACTAGATAGAAAAGTTTCAAGCTCGTAGTAACATTTTTTTCCAGGATAATATTGAGTTTTACCTGAAACCAACTGGCTATCATTTTAGCTTTGCAGCTGAGGTCATTTCAATTACAGCGGGCTCATTTAAAGACTTCTGTTTCTCATTTTCTTATGTCTGTCAGTAAGAGGTGGGAAATCTGCAGCAATTTTCTCTTCCTACTGCTTCTCTTTTCCTCCTCCTGCTCCCATTTTTTTCTTAATTGATGCTTACTCTGTCCATGATTATTACTCTTAAATTCCACTAAAAACAAATTTTCAACTTTGATTTTCAAAACCAGGGAAAGCTCTCTCAGATTTGGCTCCCAATGGCGAGCCCATATAGGGGACATGCCAGATCCCCAGCAAGTTACAAACTCACTCTAGTTTGTGCATTGTTACAGCCAAAGGCTTTAATATCACTAAATGAAAACAGGGCACTGACTAGGACTAGGAATGCCCAGTTTCATCAGTCTGATTTTCTGGCCACAAAACAATCCTATGGCTATTGGCACAGACTGAAATCCTTTAAGCATAAGCATGGAGAGAAAAATTTCCATTTATCTGTATATGAGAACCGGGAAATTCCAACTGCGTGTCAAAAAGCCTCGCTAGGATTTCTTGGTTTAAAAAATAAAATTCAAAGGTAACTTTTACTACTTCATCTTCATCTCCGCCACCTCCAGCTCAGCCTCCTGTCTTTTAGACAGAGCCACAGTCTCCAAACCATACATCATAGCAGGACGCACTACTGTCTTGTAAACCTTCCCTTTCACTCTTGCTGCTATCCTTCTGTCCCACATCAGCCCTGACACCCGTCTCCACCCACTCCATCCTGCCTGCACCCTCTTCACCTCTTTTCTACACTGTCCATTGCTCTAGATGGTTGACCCAAAATATTTGAAGTCATTCACCTTTACGACCTCTACTCCTTGCATTCCACCTGCCTTCCTCTCATTCACACACACACATGTATTCCTTTCTTGTCTCTACTGACCTTCATTCCTCTCCTCTCCAGTGCAAACCTCCACCTCTCCAGATTCTCTTCTACCTGCTCTCTACTCTCACCACAGATTACAATGTCATCTGCAAACCTCATGATCCATGGAGCCTCCTGCCTGACCTCATCTGTCAACCTGTCCATCACCATTGCAGACAAGAAGGGGCTCAAAGCTGATCCCTGATGTAACCCTACCTTCACCATAAAACCATTTGTCACTCCAACTGCACACCTCACCACTGTCTCACTATCCTCATACATGTCCTGCACCACTCTAACATACTTTTCAGCTACACCTGACTTCCTCATACAGTACCACAGTTCCTCTCTTGGCACCCCATCATATGCCTTCTCTAGATCCACAAAGACACAATGTAGCTCCTTCTGACCTCCTCTGTACTTCTCTACCAACACTCTCAATGCAAAAATTGCATCTGTGGTACTCTTTCTGGGCATGAAACCAAACTGCTACTCACTGATCTGAACCTCTCGCCTTAGCCTTGCTTCGACAACTCTTTCCCATACCTTCATGGTGTGGGTCATCAACTTTATACCTCTCTAGTTACTGCAGCTCTGCACATCACCCTTGTTCTTAAAAATGGTTACCAGTACACTACTTCTCCACTCAGGCATCCTCTCACTCTCCAGGATTTTGTTAAACAACCTAGTTAAAAAGTCCACTGCCTTCTCTCCTAAACATCTCCATACCTCCACAGGTATGTCATCTGGACCAACTGCCTTTCCATTCTTCATCCTTTTTAAAGCTGCCCTCACTTCCACCTTACTAATTCTCTGCACTTCCTGATCCACTATCTCTCCCCCCGTTGTCCTCCTCTCTCTCTCTCTCGTTTTCCTCACTCATTAGTTCTTCAAAGTACTCCTTTCATCTACTCAACACTCTCTGTTCACGCACTAGTACATTTCCCTCTCTATCCTTTATCTTCCTAACCTGCTGTACATCCTTTCCAGCTCTATCTCTCTGTTTAGCCAAACGATACAAGTCCTTTACTCCTTCTTTACTGTCCAGCTTCTCATACAGCTCATCATAGGCCTGAGCCTTTGCCACCATTCTTTTTGCTATGCGACTAGCCTCACAGTACTCCTGCCTACTTCCTTCATCTCTCTGGTTATCCCACTTTTTCTTAGCTGCCTTCTTCTTCTGAATACTCTCCTGGACTTCCTCATTCCACCACCAACTTTCCTTGTCTTCTTTCCTCTGACCAGACGAAACACCCAACACATTCTTGCCAGTTTCTCTCACGACCTTAGCTGTAGTTTCCCAGTCCTCAGGTAGCTCCTCACTGCCCCGTGGCCTGTTGCAATTTCTCCCTGAACTGCCTGCAACCATCCTCCTCCTTCAGCTTCCACCATCTAATCTTTGGCTCTGTCTTCATTCACTTCACTGTGGCATCTCCTGCTAAGGATATAATCCACCTGTGTGCACCTCCCTCCACTCTTGTATGTCACCCTGTGTTCTTCCCTCTTCTGAAAATGTGTGTTCACCCTTCTCTTTGCTAAATCTACAACCATCCGATCTTCTGCATTTCTGTCTTTCACACCATACATACCCAGCACCTCTTCATCCCCTCTGTTCCCTTCACCAACATGTCCATTGAAGTCTGCACCAATCACTAATCTCTCCTCTCTAGGGACACCATCTACTACTTCATCCATCTTACTCCAAAAGTCCTCTTTCTCCTCTAACTGACAACCAATCTGTGGTGCATATGAACTGACCACAGTCAAAATCACACCATCAACCTCCAACTTCAGGCTCATGATCCTGTCTGAAACTCTCTTTACATCCAAAACACTTTTCACAAGCAGTTCCTTTAGGATTATCCCTACTCCATTTCTCTTCCTCTCTACACCATGATAGAACAGTTTGAATTCACCTCCAATGTTCCTAGCCTTGCTTCCTTTCCCTCTGGTCTCCTGGACACACAGAATATCTACCTTCCTTCTCTCAATCATGTCTGCAAGCTCTCTGCCTTTACCAGTCATTGTCCCCATGTTCAGAGTCCCTACTCTAACCTCCACACTCCTGCCTTTCCTTCTCTCTCACTGCCTTCTAACCCGCCTTCTTCCTCTCCTCTTTGATGGTCTTCGACCTACAGTAGTCCAATTTCCTCCGGCAGCCTGCTGGTCAACAGCAATAGAGGCGGTCGTTGTTAACCCGGGCCTCGACCGATCCAGTATGGCAATCATATTTGTGATCCGCATGATAGTTTTGGCACAAGTTTTACGCCGGATGCCCTTCCTGACGCAACCCTCACCATTTATCCAGGCCGGCACCAGAAGTACACAAAGTACACCCCTAATGGCTGGTTTAATTGGCTTCGGCTTCACTTTTTTTTTTTTTTTTTTGACAGTTTCTCGTTGTAGATTAAACATATCAGGAAACCAACTGGAGTAGTTATAAATACAAATAAGTCTGTCTCCAAATGATCAATGTTAGTCTTAAATCTTTCTCTTTGCTAGGCGAACTAGAAATAACAGACTACATTAATTCCAGTGTTTAAGATAATTTATTGTTCAAACTGTGTTAAAACAATGAGCAGAGCTTTACTTTACTGCAAAGGAGGATTGTTTTATTTTTTGCCTAGAAATCCAATTCGGATGTGGAGGCCAGTACTGGAGGACAGGCCAGTAAAAGAAGTTAGCTTTTATGTTTGGGCTGTATACACTGGGGAGAGAATGGTACATTTTTAAATTTTTTGAAAATTCAGTTTTACACGATATAGGCCCTTTAAAACATCACAGCTACTTCTCATCCATTCACCCAAACAGAAGACATTACTTCTGATATCTCTCTGCCTCATTTTCATACCAATGATAATTCGGGACATACACACTTGTCTTTTGAAGGGATGCAAATATGTTAATAAAATTCTAAATGCTGTCATTGTGGCATTCCAGGCATAGGTATTTTTCTTAGACACACAGATAGACAGATGGACACAAATATGCATATAGACATATAAAACAGACAGGTATTGAAAAAGGTGACTATATGATGGATTTTAACTGATTCTTTACAGAACTGGCTATAGCAAACAAAATACAAAGCTAGGAAAATTCACTTAGTTGTGTTGTATGACTACAGGGGGATTCAAAAAGATTCATCCAATTTCAAAATGATTTATTTCACTTGTAAATCATTACAGAACAGTGCAGTAAATTGTAAATGGTTTAAGTGAAAGTATATTATGTCATTTTACAAGTGCTCAACATGACCTGTTCCAGCTGTACGGACAACATAGTCGATTGAGCATTTTGGGTGTCACTGTACTCACAGCTCTTTCTATGCAATTTCGGAGATCATCAAGACGAATGCTCTGAGCTGTTGGAGCTTCACTGCCAGAGAAAATCATGTTACACAGATCGAGGTGGGGTCGCAATGTCCTTGTAGACTGAAGGGAGCTATCTTCCAGTGACAGTCAGAAACTATTTCAATTGGTTTGTGACTGGTTCAAAGGCATCTTCACAGTTGTAAAAATATGGTGCTTTGAAAACAGATTAATCTTTTTGAATCACCCTGTATATTAGAATCCAAGCTAACATTTTTACCTGAGACGTTAATTGAGGTTCCGGCATCGATCACTCCGCTGTTTGGTCGCACACAGTAGCGGCGTGGGGCAGTCGTCTTCACTTTAAAACACACATTTCTGTCTGTGGGGTTAGCAAGCTTTAAGGTCGTGGTCACCACATCTGTAAACGGACCTAAAACCAAAGACAATTATATCTTTTGAATGATTAAACTGTGAATTTTACTAAATGCCATCCTTTTGTCCCTCCAATGTTTAAATTTTCTTTTTTTACAAATACTGGTCTTGCGGAGGGCATAGAAACAACAGAGGTAATTGTGCAGTGACTTTGTACCATCACAGGACAGCAATGTGTGCAGTACAGGGCATTTTACAATGTTTAAGAAACAGTTAAATGCAGAAAGATATCTTAACATCACACAACTTTCTACATAACAGCCTAAAGGTCTCCTCCATATTTCCTTAAAATATTTTCAAACATTGCTTAGTTAAGATGCTCACATTCTTTTCCACTTTATATTTATTATTAAACAGCACTATTTGTAAATAGAAAAGCTATTATTCACATACGTGCAATACCATAGCTGCTACATTCTCTTTATATCCAACCTTTTTATCTTACTTATTTATAAATTGTATTCAAAAAAAGTGCAAAACATTTTATAGTGCCATTTTTACATATCTCTGTATGAACAATCGTAGCACATATTACTACACGATGGGTGGATTTTCCTGCATAATATGTACAAATGGTAAACTGAGGCTCGAAAATACTCAAAAAGTCTATCTGGAAGGATGCCGCTATGATCTGTTCTGAGTGATACTTGGCATAACCACATGAGCAGATGTGACTTCCAACTCACCATCAACATCTGTATCATATTTACACTGATAATTCTTAAGGGGACTTAACACATTCATGTAAGTAATGCTTTAAAATTATAGTAATTCATACATCTAAAGTACCAACCACTTAAGTAATTTAAGTGGGCAACAATTTACTTGAGGATTAGCTACATACTACTAAAACCTTTTACTAAAAAAAGTAGAATTAGTCCCGCTAGATGCAATCAAGTTACATCAGACATTATTGTAACAGCTTTAGCTCATTTCTATGATTGCCTTGAAATCCTGGGAAACTCAAACTGGATCTATTAATTTCTAAGCCACAAAGTAAATTCTGAATCATACATTCTTGTAAAGGACATCCTGGGAACAGCTGTGAGGAAACAGGATGGGCTGAAAACCTTTGCTTCTCCACAAATACAGACACAAACAGAACAAATCTAGAACTATTCCAACCATACACGTGTAGAGCTCCCACTTGAATTCTGAATCTGAGATTTGGAAGTTCAGTAGCATAACAGTAATAAACAGGCATTTCTAAGTGACGTCAAAATATTGAAATACAGTCATGTCAAATCTGAACGGCCCAACAAACACATTTCACCAGTTTTCAATTTAAAGGGGCTAAATGATTGGTGGTGTGGAAGCTTACCAAAAGGTGGTACTGACAGAAAGATGGTAAAGATCAGAGCCAGGTAAAACTTCAGAAAAACTAAGAGTGCTAAGAGCTACATTCACGGTAGAACATGATTTTGGCTTGACAATAACCTCAGACACAGGAATACAGGAGAACAAAGCTCTATGGGTCGAAATTAGTGTTGCAACGACACTGTATCTGTATACTCCAATATCGGCCCTTATACACAGTTCTGACTATAGAGGATGCCAATACTACGAAGCAATTTTTGACTGACAGTGATGCATGCACAGCCGCCAATAGACGTTACCTGAAACAGGCGATGAAGACATCGGCGACTTTACAAGCAGCAGGAAATGAGCTCATGGCAAATTCAATAACACCAGCATTTAGAGGGGAGGCTAACGGGGTGATATACTGGTTGGATTTTGTCCTAAGGTATTACATTTGCCAGTATGCAACAATAAGAAAACATTAGAAACATTACTAAAAAAAAGCACATTACGTTCTTCTCCCACTCCTTATCCATGCTTTTATTACAATCGGGCTTGACAACTGGGACGCATGTTCTTTACAATGTTCCTTCTTGTGGGCTGAGGAAGCTGCAGTATGTTCACAATGCAACTAGATGATTCATGAGATAAGGTTCAAAACATGTCCTACATCAAAAAGCCTTCTTTGGTTTAAAAATCGAGAATTATAATGAAAACACTTTAAAAGTTAAATATGAACGATGTATATACTGAAGAAATGAATTTGTATAATATAATTTAAAATAATATAATTAGAATTTGTTAATGGCAGTCTCTGTGCTCAGAAAGTACAAGTAACTTGTCCTTAGCAAGAGGTCACAAAGTCAAACTGCCAAAAAACAAGTGCAAAATGCAAATGTATAAATATAAAAATCAAATGAAACAATTGGTTAAGCAACATATCACATAATACTAAAGGTGAACTTTCCACTAAAGAAAAACACAAATGGATGTTGTGTCCTCACTTTCTGCCAGCTCGGTCAGATTTTTTTTATATATAATCCTGAATAAATCAGGCAATGTCAAGGGCAACTAGAACCCTGAAGACCCCTTTTCCATTTCCTGCTCTTGGTGGATGTAATAGAAGGGCATTTGGTCTTCTCAATTTTATATTTTACACAAATAATGTTGATATTACTGCAGTCACAGCTTTAACATGCCAATAGTTATAAATCTTGCCATTTTAATTAGGTTATATAGGCAGCTAGCAATTGAAGAAGAAACAAAATGCCAAATTGTCAAGTCAGTCAAGATTTGTGTCCACATATGCTAGTTAGCTACAAGAGCAGCACCCCTTAAGTAACTCCGGTTTAAATGCCTTGCTCAAGGGTGGCATTCCCAGCGGGGCTTTGAACTCATGACTTTTTGGTTATCAGGCAGAAGTCCTACTCACTATGCCACCCCTAGCCCTTATTATGTAAATAAGGCTACGTTTACACAGCAGGTAAAAGTGGCCTAAATCTGATTTTCTCACCAAATCCAATTTTTTTTGTTTGCTTGTTCACACTATCTTTTAAATGTGATCTGTATGCGACATCAGTCTGAACAGATCAGCTCCCAAACCGACCTGCATGCACAAAAGAACAATACCTTTGGACGAGCCACGTGAAGTATAAACAGACATGACGACTAGCGAACACTAGTCGCTCCTGGTTTCGTCTTCGCCAGCATCACAGGAGTGGTAATGAAGTTCCAGTGGTTAACAGCTGGACTCATCACCCAGAATGTGTTTGAGTTCTCTGCAAAAAGGGCGCTTCACTAATATGCTTTAATATAACACTTCGGCCCATCACAGAATATGTGCCTAACACAAGCTAAGCTGATTAAAAATGATGATTAAAGTCTAAGAGAGTAGTGTCAATCAACCACCGATAGAAGAAAAATTAAACCTCTTCTTCAGTGTTTGGATCTGTAGCCTGATAGGCTTCCTTAAATTTTAGCTTAGTGAGCAAACTGCAGTGCTAACCACCATAGTATAAGCTTGATTCTGTAAATTCTGCTCTGACGACACACATTCAGATGATACAAATGTTTAAGAGCAAAAGTAGAGTGAGATTTAACTTGTCCAGTGGTGTTTGGGAGACAGCTTAGTTGGCAGGCCAGACATGCCACACTACAACACAGTACTCATTGCAGTTTTAGTTTAATTGCCTGTTATTTTTTAATTGGATACAGAAAACAAAGATTTGCATAGAAAAACAGGTTTTAGTATTGCTATGTTATCCTTTTTTCTTTATTATGTAATTTTAACCATCATGGTGTTCTCTGTTCAATTATACCAGTCAAGCCTGTATTGCTGTAATATAGATATAAATGGGGGTGCCTAACAAGTAAATACTGATTAACTAAAGCTAAAAAGCAAGCAGTAATTACTCTCATTCAATAAACAACCGTGCTGGGTAGCAACAGAACACATAAAACACCATTATGTAATCAGGATACAAAAAATATGAACTGCATTCTGCTACAATTACAGAAAAAAAGGCATTTAAAAGATTACAGGTACACTATGGGTACACTGCAGGGTAAGTGAAAAGCAGGATAACATTATAACTTCATATATGCACTTGTGTCGTAATTTGCCATGTGAACAATAAACGATTAATGTCACAAGTCGCATGGATTTCAAATTTTTGACAGGGTGTTGACAATGCTGCCAACAGAGAAATCTGAAAAAAGAACCCCCTCACAAGCAGCACTTCACAGTCTTATTTAGCCAAGCTATAGAATTATCCACCTTAAATTCTGACTGCAGCACCGAATGTAAATGCGGCACCATTTAAGGTGGTACAGGAAAATTCAAAAGAGAAGCTGACCTAGAAGATTTAACCTACCAGGAAACCAACTGCAGTGCTTATAAATGCAAATAAGTCCATTAATCTCCAAATGTTTTAAATCTCTCTCTTTGCTTTTTCGTTAACTACTACCTAGGCAAGACTAGTGGCTAGTGACCTGTATTCTGCACACCAGATCTCAGTCGTTGAGAACCATGGCTATGTTGCCCTACACACTTGAGCTTGGGATGTCAGTTAAGGGAACTGGAATTTGATTTATAAAAAATTAAAAAAAAAAAAAAAAAAAAAAAAAAAAAAAAAAAAACAACTTCATTCAGAACCTTCTATGGTGTCATAACCAAACACACATCTTCAAGAAACTTCAAGCAATGACTGATTGGTAAACATTTCGGGAAGCTTTCCTGTGAAGTGATGAACCATTGTTCACTACTCCCTGTGAAGTTTGAAGTTCCCTTTGAAGAGAACCTTTCCACTACCTGTGGTTTGGAATCACCCTTAACATGCCTGAAAAGAAAATATTGAATTTCAGTAGTTAACTACTAAATAATAATAATAACTAAATAAAGGGAAAAAAAGTCATTTTACTTGAATCACTGTGCAAATATGTAGGTAAACCACCAGCAAGCTACTGCCAAGTGTAGCTAAACTTCTAGTTTAAATACATGTAGTTCATGTTTGATGCTACTTCTGACCGAAACACGGACATTTGAAGCGTTTAGCTATTCAAACGTGATACTTTTTTATATTACTGTTATTGTAAGTACTTTAATTCAAGCCTGTGATATTACTGTTGGGGTTGTTTGGCATGTTTTTTTTATCTTTTAGCCTGTTAGCTAGCTCACCAGCCTAGCTCTAATTAAGAATATAAATTTTCAGCCCCCCCCCCCCCCAGTTTAAGCTATGCTTAGTATATGTATGCTTAGTGATTTGAAGATTAAACACCTTAAATAGAACACAATACCAACAACAATAACAACATTAATTGTGTCGGAAAATGTATTGGTATAGGCAGCTGTGTATCGGACACAGATTAGAACTGAAAAAACTTGGATTAGCCCATCACTACTTCTACCTTGTAAGTTGATCATGATCTTACTAAGCACAATTCATTATTTCATACCTCATTTAAAAACAATAATCTTGTTTTTTATATACCCTTCCATCAAAACATACTGAAAGTTTGCTGACATCACCATGCACCAGAAAGAATATTAACCAACTGTAAGTTATGGTTTATGCTACCCCTCGCACCAATACCATGTATTATTGAGATATTAAAAATAGGGGTTCACTTGGAAATAAGTCAAAGTACAAATAAAAAGTGATGCAATTTCCATTAACTTCAATATACAAAAATCTAGAAAAATTTTGAATTCAAAGAAAGTCATGGAAAGGTTCTCTGTAGATATTACAGATGATATAATGAAATATGATATTACAGGTCATCGACCATGTCACATATGGAGACCTAAAGCAGTACATTACACATACAACTGTACCCATGCATATGATCTCTGCATTTTCAAAAATGAAAAACATAAAACGGAGAAACTGCTCTTCATTCAACATAACAATGCTTGTCAATCACAGGAGCAAAAAAAAATAAATAATAAAAATCGTTACTCAGCTGATGTTAACAGTTTACTGAACTATACATTCCCTCTAAATCCTGTACCGCTCATACTTGCCTGATGTTTAGTTTACCCTCATGAAAATAATGAGGTGGCAGAACTGTTACAACTCACAAAACGCTTTAACTGCTAATAAGTAATACATTGTATAACCACATTTCTTTGACGGTCAGCATTCTAGAAGAAGAGTCCACACAACAAAAAAAATAAAATAAAGAATAGACAGCTTGCACAAATGGTGTTACTGTGCTATTCAACTGCCTGTGTTTTGATGCATCTATGGCTTTTGAGATTTGCATTTTTGCTTACTAACTACTTAGTATCCATGGGGTTGGTTTGAAATACTGAACATCTAATCATTAGTGAATGAGAATCATGACGGACTGAGAGTCAGATGGGTGGCACTTGTGCAGGCCTTCAATTTAAGTGATGTTAAATGAATATCTGTGTGTTAAACAAGATGCTAACGACATGACGCACGCAATGCACCAGAAGAGTTTTGACTGCAACCGAAATACTCAAATCAGAAGGCATCTGAAGCATGTAACTGCCACACACAGTCGTTCTAGGCAGAGCACAGGTTAGTGCTTAGTGGTAGAGCAACAAGGGGATCTCTACTCTCACCAAATTTGCTTGAGCCTGCCTCTCTGCACCATGCACAATTCTGGAAAGTGAACGATTGCCCAAAAAGAGATGGACAGATGGCACTTGTCCTCTTCCGATACCTGATCCTAAAACACAGGTCGCTACCGAAGACTGCTTTCAAAACTACCTCTATCTAAACTAACTGATCTCCAAGTCTTGCTATTTATACAATTTCATTTTAAAAACACTTTATTTTGGTGAAACCTATGTTCTGTGACACAAATAAGACATAGCCAACTTGACTGAAGGTTATTTACTTGTTGCTGTTTCAAAGCAAAGGGTCACAAGATCCTGCTGCTGAGTGATGCAGCCGACAGAAGTGCACCTCAGGAGAGGCTAGTGGACACACAAGCATGGCTAGCTGGCTGCTATGCTACAGGGCAATTAGAGGCTAAACCAAGAGTTCAGCTCTCCCTTTTGGTCCCTTAATAACAACCTGGACTAAAATTAATCCAGTGTGCAAATAACTACTCAGCGGAAGATAAGCTAAAAAAAAGCCTGGCTGGGCTGGAGGTTAGGGATCTGGCCCTGTGACCGGAAGGTTGCTGGTTCGATCCCCAGGGCCGACAGTCCATGACGGAGCTGTCCTTGAGCAAGACACCTAACCCCCAACTGCTCCCCGGGCGCTGTGGATAGGGCTGCCCACCGCTCCGGGCAAGTGTGCTCAGTGCCCCCTAGTGTGTATGTTCACTGGTGTGTATGTGGTGTTTCACTTCACGGATGGGTTAAATGAGGAGGTGGAATTTCCCCGGTTGTGGGATCAAAAATGTATGACTTAACTTAATCTTGATGCAAGAACGTTTTGTCTTAAAATAGTTAAAGTATGTGAGATTGCAGTACACCTACCGCCTACTAATTTGTTGCATATTGTGTTTGGCCATAGAGCTGTAAGCCTGCACGTACTTCACGAGAGTTTGATGGAGTGTTTTGGTCCACATACCAATTTAAACCACTGGCCTCACAAAACACTGATTGATCCATCTCTACAGGTAGCGCATCAGCAATGTGGAAGGTGTTACACGTTAGCTAGCTTATCAAGGTTGTGCTAATTTACATGAGGTTTAGATCTGTTTGTGAACGAATTCACTCAACCCGCTGAAATACTGTTCAAGAAGGGTTTGTATGCAAGTCGACCGTCACTACACAGGATGACTATATTCCTGTTGCATTTTTAGCCTATGCACATTATTGTGACTAGTCAAGCTGGCAGTTACAAACTAAATCAAAATATTATTTATTGATAAACAAAGAATCAAAACTATTTGTATTCATTAATTTATTACTTATTTATAATTTCCTGGTACTCTGCCATATTTCATATTATCTTCTGAAGTCAACTTAAAAGAGCAAAATATCCTGACAATTTTTTTTTTTTTTTTTTTAATGTTGTGTCTAGAACTTCTGTGGTGCAAATAATTTGGATCTCACTGAAACACATCTACAAACAGTAATGATGTGACAAAATAACATCCCCAAAAGGCATCAAACCATACGAAGCACGTCATACTTCAATCTTTACAAAAATTACATATGGGGCCATTGCAACTTCACCCTGTATCAGTTTATGTCAAAACAAATCTTAGCCCTTTAAATCATAGTGCAAGATCTGTGTGCACCACTGTAGTTGTGTTCAAATGTGGCACAAAAAAACAGATTTGGAAAAATTTTTCCAAATCATGCCATATTTTCAACATTGAACTCTTAATGCCTGAATGTCTTTGTTAATGTTTTACCACACTCAGATTACCATCTGTTCAACTAACATAAAAAACGTCATACTGTACTGAGAACCTCACTCATGACCCAAGACCCAAAGTAATAAGGGCATGTGATATCACTGCTGCTAAAATCATCATCTACCGTGACACAAAATGTAGTTGTGCTAAATGTACATACAAGCCCACGTACAGCAGATTTACTACCTCTACATTCTTTATGTGAGATGTAGAAACAACTTATGCAATGGTAATCGAATTGCTTACTTTAGCAACACTTAGAGAGCGCGGGGTGTCTTCTTTGCCGAGCATTCTCGAGTTTTATTTCCAGATTTTCCTGACATTCATAAGGACCTGCACTCAGTGCACATTATGTGTTATATCTGTCATGTCAATTCGCCACTGACTAAGGCGTGGCAAGAAGAGGGGAACATGACCACGGCCCCGCTAACTTTGGGCAGAAGTGCCGTTATTTTACATTATCACACATGAAATCTGTATAAATCGACTTCAGATTATAAAAATTATTGAAGTATTTAGTGAAGATTAGGCTCCGTAATGTACAGCGAAGTCATTAGCTAGGTAACCAAGGCATAAATACGGAGCTTCTATGCAGAAGTGACCAGATGCGGCAAGGTGATGGATGATAATCAAGCTTTTGATCCAAGTTAGCCAACCTAGCGCATCACCTCCCGGCTAACAATATTTTAAGCAGATAACTGGCGCTTTAAGTCATGCGACTAACTAGACGTAACCTGTTGAAATTCTTAATAAAAGCTCCTCTAATTGTAGACTAGGTAGTGCTGCCTTGTTTTAACCCGTGCACATTATGAGATTTATTAAAATACACTGAGGTTATCCGTCTTGAATGGAAAGGCCTACTAGCTGCTCCGCTATAAACATAGCTAGGTTAGCTAACTAGCTAGCCAAGCTAGCTAACCTAGCTGTATAACCAAGTGCTGCGAAAGCCAGCTGGCCACCGCTGCTTAGCCAAATGGCCACTACATTTTTTCGAAGTGAAGATCATCTGATGTCGACCTAGCTAGCAAGCTCACAATCGAGCAAACCTTTCCTGCAGGCGACATTTGTGTCCCACATCTATCACAGAAACTGAGGCCTATCATGAACGCCATCGCGTAAACCCCTTCCCGTGCGAAAATGCGCCCCTTCACTTTACTCATTTCTCAGCACAGGAAGACCCGTCTGCTGACCAGTGCTAGTATAGCCCTCCCTTTTCCTGCGGTCTTTTGGCTTACCTCGGAATTTCAGCTCGTGTTGAGGTTCTAGAAGCAGGACCTGCTCTGGCCTGGCCATATCCCAGCGATTCGGACGTCGTTACTTTGATACACAAATCAGTCCAGACACTCACTGTTTACAGCGTGTTACGCTTGACTGTGTCAGTCTGTTGATAAAACAATTGATATTTCGCAAGACATACAACACAAAAACTAAAACTGAAACGGTGTTATTCGAGCCACGAAAGACTGTTGTGATGCAGCAGGAAAGGGGCTAAAAGAGAGGCTCGACGTGACGTCACGCTGCCTGCAATAGCCACTCAGCGGCGGCTGATGTGATGCCAGAGTGAAGAATGTTATATGGGATATCTTGGCATCAGACATTTAAACCACAGTGTACAAGGGATTAACGTGACGCAGCTACATGTATCAGGTTATCAGAATGGTATGGCAAGTTAGTAGGCTTGATTTGAATAAATTAGAAAAGGCACGTTATTTTTCCAATGTGTCCACCTCAG
The DNA here is from genome assembly GCF_015220715.1 of Pygocentrus nattereri. Classification (NCBI taxonomy): domain Eukaryota; kingdom Metazoa; phylum Chordata; class Actinopteri; order Characiformes; family Serrasalmidae; genus Pygocentrus; species Pygocentrus nattereri. The sequence goes on from NC_051236.1 coordinate 31,511,057, forward strand.
CAAATAAATGTAAAATGTGCACTAAAACGGGAAGGAAAAGTGCCATATTTAAGTTTGTTTCCACAACACACACTAACAAGCAACTACCACGTCAGTGTCACTGCAGTGCTAAGAATGATGCACCACCCACATAATACCTGCTCTGTAGCGGCCCTGTGGCCTGTGGAGTTTCTGACCTTTGAAATATGCAGAAACTAATTGTAGAACTAGAGTGCACCTATTTGGTAAGTGGAGCTGACAAAAAGGGTCAACGAGTGAAGATGCAAGGATGTGTACTTAATAATAATAATCTTAATATAAAATATTAAGAAAGACAATCACTGAAATTTCTATTAAGAAGTACAGAATGTATATATGTATACATGCTCAGTAATCTTTTTATTCGGTAGTTTGTATCTTATACCTTTATTCAAAGCCCATTTTATCAGGAACACCTAAAATATGTGCATTTTGTACATTTGGTTTACAATTATTCACCCTGTCTCTTGCTATGCATAATTCCTCAATGAAAAAGGACCACCACAGGCCCACTGCTGACTAGATATTATTTGGCAGGTAGACTCAACAGTTCAGTGGCATGTTGGTATGTTGTGCTGGTTTGAGTCTATTAGGTGCAGCAGCATTCATGCAGTTTTTAAACCCTTCATCGTTACTGGGTTACAAATAGCAAGTCAACCAAAAAGCAACCAGATGATCACTGAGATCACAGTAGATTTTTAGAGCTTAAAACAAAAGTACAGTAAGACATTAGTGGAGTTGCACTGGAACAGGATTGATATCTAAAATGTGACCCAGTGGTCACATTACCCTCTTGCAATCAGGGAGTTGCAAAAGCATGCTAGACCAAAGAAAAAGAGTATCTTCCTCAGCTAATCAGTTTTTACAACTGAAAGAATACTGAGATACTTGCTACTTGTAGTAATAATAAACAGAATTGATGCACACTCCACAGCCTCCACTGAACACAATATGAGGTAACGTAGCAAAATAATCAGTTCAAAATATAAATAAAATCATTTAATAGCCATCTATAGCTGGAAATGAGAAGCTGCTTGTCATGCCATAGCAAGCTGGACTGACCTCTGTGGAATTCCATTGTTTGATACTCAGTGCCAACTTTGTGTTACTTTGAACCAACATATATTGGATCCATTATGGCTCACTCAGAATTTCAGTTCAGTAGTGCAGTCCGTTCGAATTTTGATTTTTACTTAACCCAAATGCAGTTGATCTGGAAAGACATGTTTAGTGTCTTATGTGTGTGTGTATATATATATATATATATATATATATATATATATATATATATATATATATATATATATATATATATATATATATATATATATATATATATATAGTGTGTATATCAAATCAAATTTATTTGTATAGCGCTTTTTACAATGGATGTTGTCACAAAGCAGCTTTACAGAATTTCGGAAAAGACAAAGTTTCAACAGGACTGTAAGAATGTACAGAAACCCCCTGGTGGGCAAGCCAGGGGCAACAGTGGCAAGGAAAAACTCCCTCAGAACTGAGGAAGAAACCTTGGGAGGAACCAGGCTCACCAGGGGGGACCCATCCTCCTCTGGTCAAACTATCTACAAGTGATTATATTACTAATATTAATAGCAGTAATATTGGTATTAGGAACAACTAGGAGTCTATGAGAACATCAGCGTAGGGTGCGCAGCTCATCCAAGGTAGGTGGTGGCAGCTGGGGCATGGGCAGCTGGTCTGAAGTGGGTAGCAGGAGGGCTCAGCAGTCAGTCGTCCTTCAGTGTCCAGCCGGATATATGGGTGATTGTATACTCAGAAAGAAAGCAGGTAAATGGAATTAGTTTTATTCTATCCGTTTGTACATAAACAGGGAATGTAAACATTTACAGAGTGTGGCTAACGACTCCGACAGATCTGACTATGACAGCTTAACTAAAAGGAGAGAACCAGAAGGACACACAGACACGGCAGCACTCTGAAACAGTTCGGCATCCCTCCACTCCACCGTCCACAAACTTGAGTGACCGCGTGCGAGCAGCGGGACGACAGCACCAGCGTCTCAGTTTACTATAATTCCCTGTGTCCATGGACTCCTGGATCTGCTGCCTTTATCTAAGGGGGAACATTAGCTACCAAAAGCTAAACCGAACAAGTGAGTTTTCAGCCTAGTCTTAAAGATTGAGATTGTCTGAGTCCCGACCAGTTTCTGGAAGATCATTCCAGAGTTTGGGGGCTTTATAATGTAGCACGCGTATACGTAATGCAGTAACTACATTAGCTAATTCACAGTCTTTGTGTAACAGTATATCACAATGGCTCTCACTATGATGAAATGAAACCCATAGATTTTCTGAGTGTTAAATCTCAAGGGTTGGACCAGTATAAATCTTGTTCTAGGTACGCTAAGAGGAGGGCTTGGACAGAACTGCAATAAAACACAAAGTATTGAGGTAAAGATACAATTATAAATTTATTAACAAATGATTTGGTGTGTGTAATTGTGCGTGTAGTTAAAAAAATAAAACAAAAAATAAATAAAATATTAGAGTAAGTGCGGGGGTATAAAATGAGGAGGAACAGTAACAAACAATTCAACAGAACCCAACAGTTCAACAGTTTTCCTTCTTTCTTTCTTTAAAAGTCAATGTTCTGTTTCTTAGTCTTCGTTTCCTTTCTTTTGTGTGTAAAATTGTCCCAATGCGTCAGTTGCATGTGGTTTTATCTTCACTACGCGGGTAGGCTGGTGTTTTTTTTTTATGTGCGTGCGTGTGTCAAAGGTTTGCTCCTCTTATCTGGGGTCTGTCTCTCTCTCTCTCAACGCTGCTGCTTGTGTGCTCACGCAGCTTACGTCACTCGCACCGTATTCTGGGACATGTAGTCTCGGGGTGGCTCGCCATCTGGGACTCAAGAGTTCGCGCGTTTTTCCCAGCAATAAAAAAAACAACCTGTACGACACAGTACTAACTTCAGTAAAACTGTATGGAAACCACATGAATCTTAACTCGACTCTGACTCAATAAACAGCAGTATTTTACACTTTATATCGTATATTTACACATCTAAACCAATCGCTAATGCTAATCGCCAGTCGCTAATGCTAATCGCTACTAGCCTCTGCCTGTTAGCCTGCAACTCAGTTAAACGAACTCCTTAACATCTTATAACTCACACATCTGATACTCCGATTGCTATAATAACCTCTTAACTCTGTTATCAACATTTTAAACTTTTTATAACACAAAAATATACACTTGTAGTGTTTTCTCTAGGTACGGTAGCGTACCCGCTGCCACCACCTTTGTTAAACCAGTATGGTCTGGCGATTTAAGTAAGCTCTCATACACCAAACGATCAAAATGCAACACAGTAATGTTGGTATAATAAATATCAAACTTTATTATATACGCAGGGTAAAAATGGCTGGTTCCCAGACTAAGTTCAGGGGAAGGGGGCACAATTTATGGGAAACTGTATCCTATAAAGTCATCACAAAGAGAGTAAAAGTCAAGTGTAATATTAGATTCAAACGGCCAACCCACAGCAACTAGTATAGCACAACACCCTAAAAATACACATCTTCACACACAAGGATAAAAACCACCAGCATTTCCACTACACTGCACACCACAGCCTCCAATACATTGGTAACTCCCCTCTTAAAATGCCCAACGTTACTCACAGGGACCCAACCAAGATAACAGGGTATAGACTAGTATAGTTAATAGTTAAATGTGGCTTACACAGTCAAAATACAAGACCAAGAGTTGTTATATCGCTTAGAAAAACCACGGATCTCACAATCTAATCCATCTCACCTATGAACTCATCTGTTTCCCTAAAATGACTCTTATCATTAGATTAAAACTAGAACATCTATACTAAGAAAAGAAAAGGTCGACCCAACTAAAATTATGAACTCTAAAACAGAGCAGACTGACCCGGCATTTCAGTCGTCCTCGAATAACCCCGTGCAGCCTTCATGGCGTCACACGTGGCCCGGCAATCGCCCCAGGCCACTCGTTCAGGGCGGCAGTGAGTCACTTCAGCAGCGATTCATTTTGCAGCGAATCACTTCAGCAGCGATTCATTTCAGCAGCGAGTCACTTCAGCAGCGCGTCAGCTCAATCCACACTCTAGCCCTCGCAATTACAGTTTCTCTCAAGTGCTTGGTCGTCACCCTCGTCAACGCCACAGCCAGATTCAGTTCACTCTCTTAACCGCATGCAAACAACTACACTGCCGCCGACCTCGCGCAGCAGAAGTTCCCTCACTTTATAGTGTCCGTGCTGCTCACCTGTGCTGCGCCCAGGTTCCGCCCTAATCCCCCATGCCTTCTAGATTGCGCAATCATTACACTACCCCCCCTTTTGCACAAGACCCGTCCTCGGGTCTTCCCTTAGTCCATCACATAGTCTCTTTGCCAAGTAGGGGTCCTAGAATTTCGCACGGGTCTATGGGCAGTACGCCGATGAGGTTCATTTAAAATTGTCTCTAAACCAGACAGCTGATGTCCGAGAGAAGCCCCTTGCCCAAAATCGCCTCTCTGTTGCCCAGCACTCCTCGACTCCTGCAAGACAGCTGATGAACTTGTAGGCTGTTCCACCCTCTGCGACGAAACCAAAACAGGTAGCTGATGTGCAGTAGAGGTACCTTGTCCAAAGTCCCTTCCCTGCTGTCCAGCACTCTGCAGTTCTTCTTGGGCAGCTGAAGAACCTGTAAATTGTTCTGCCCTCTGCCATGAGGTGTCTTGCCCTTCCCCACCTATAGGTCTGGTTGAATTTGTCTCTTGAGCCGCACTGGCCTGTCCCCTTCGTCCCCGCATCATCCACCATGTTGCAGGTACTTCGGCGTCTCTTTGACCAGGGGGGTGGTTGGGACTTGCTTCGCCTAGGCCTCCCTCTTGGGGCCAGACTGCGCTACCCAGTTTCTTTGCCGCTGAAAAAGACCGTGTGCAAGGCTTAAGGCGGTTATAATGGACAACAAACCCAGGTCTTCCCTGTCCAGATAACCTAAAAAGTTCTTCTGAAATTTGTTCCCTAATAATGTATGGTCCCTTATAATGCCTCTGGAATTTAGGACATCTGCCCTTTTTCCTAGCCCTATCCTGAACCCATACTCGATCTCCCACTTGATACTTTGGTCCTCGCACCTTTAAATCATAAAAAGTTTTCTGGCCCTGAGATGCAAGTTCCTGATGTCTATGGATAGCAGTGTTAACTGATCGAAGTCTCCCCTCAAGCTCCTCTACATATCCCCCAACTGAGCTATAAGACTTTGCAACTTCCACATTAAACAAAAGGTCTGCAGGCCTTACAATCTCTCTTCCAAAAACTGCACAAAAAGGGGAAAACTTAGTGGAAGTTTGGACACTACTTCTATATGCCATCATAACATATGGGAGTAGTTCGTCCCAATTGCCTTGATTAGCATCCACAAACATTGAAAGCATTGTCGTAATGGTGCGATTTAACCGCTCAACTAGACCATCTGAACTCGGGTGATAGGGTGTTGTCCTAGTTTTATGAATATCCAGTAATTCACAAATTGCTCGAAATAGAGCTGAATCAAAATTCTTGCCTTGGTCTGTATGAATGCTACGAGGGGTACCCCACCTAAGGATGAACTGCTCCACCACAGTCCTCGCCACAGTGTCCGCATCTTGGGCCCTCATTGCAAAAGCCTCACACCATTTTGTAAAATAATCAGCAATAACAATTATATACTTATTACCCTGAGATGTAACTGGTAAGGGCCCCACAATGTCTATACCCAGCTTCTCAAAAGGGTACCCTGCTTGTATTGGTCGTAATGGTGCCCGGGGCTCTGCTCCAGAAGTTTTAAAAACTGCACACAGCTCACACTTCTTACACCAATCAATAACATCACTACTCCACTTAGGCCAATAAAAGCGTGTCCTGATCTTATCTTTCAATTTTGCAATACCCAAGTGACCACCTGTCTTAGAATTATGTAAGAGCTGCAACAGTTCTGGTACCAATTCTCTAGGAACAACCACCCGTTTACATAGGTCAACACTGCCGACACCCCTCTGTTGACTCCATAGCACCCCATTCTCCACACAAAGGGTACTCCACATATTCCAGTAGCCTCTGAATTGTGGGTCCCGCTTCACCTCATCAGGGGGAGTTGCTCCATGTCTTTCCACCCAGTCTCTTATTTTCCGGAGTTGTTCGTCCTTTGCTTGTTCCATCTTCCAATCCCATCTCATCCCATTCCTCTCCAGGTCTTCAGATACTTGTCCAACAACAGCCTTAGGCAGATCCTGCATGGGGGCACGTGACATAGCATCCGCATTCCCGTGATTTTTTCCAGGACGATGGACAATCTCATAATCGAAAGAGGCTAGCTGTTCCAGCCATCGTGCAATCTGGCCTTCAGGCTGCTCGAAACTATGAAGCCACTTCAGGGAGCTATGGTCTGTCCGAAGTGTAAACCGTCTCCCCAAAAGGTAATGCCGAAAATGCTTCATGAATGTAACCACTGCCAATAGCTCTTTTTTGGTAGTGGCATAGTTCCTCTCAGTTTTACTCAAAGCCCTACTTGCATAGGCTATGACTCTTTCTTTTCCATCCACTAATTGAGATAAAACTCCACCGACCCCCACATCGCTGGCATCTGTGTCAAGCAGGAATGGTTTCTCAGGATCTGGAAAAGCTAAAATAGGAGTTGTCACCAGTCGTCTTTTTAGTTCATCAAAAGCATTCTGACACTGGGTACTCCAGACCATCTTAGCCCCCTTTTCAGTAAGCTTATGAAGGGGTCTAGCAATTTCAGCAAAGTCCTGCACAAATCTCCTATAATAGGAGGCCAGTCCCAAAAAACTGCGCACCTCAGTTTGGCTTTGAGGAATATTCCACTCCTTAACTGCAGTTACTTTCGCTGGATCTGTCATAATGCCATGTTGGGAAATTATATGGCCCAGGTAATGCACTTCTTTTGCAAAAAGCTGGCACTTACTGGGCTTAACCTTCAAGTTGGCTTCTTTTAATTTTGCCAACACCGCCTGCAGACGACCCAGGTGTTCTTCAAAAGTCCTTCCGAAGACTATTATATCATCTAGGTAAATAAGACATGAAGTCCACTGCAAATCTGCCAAAACTAACTCCATAAGACGCTGAAAAGTGCTTGGTGCATTACATAAACCAAATGGCAAGACATTGAACTCGAATAGACCACTTCTAGTAGCAAAAGCAGTCTTATCCTTGTCCTTTGCATCAATCTCCACTTGCCAATATCCACTTGCTAGGTCCAAGGTAGAGAACCATCTGGCTGCAGCAAGCGAATCCAAAGCGTCATCGATTCTGGGCAAGGGATAAGCATCCTTTACAGTGACATCATTTAACTTTCTGTAATCAACACAGAACCGTAGAGACCCATCCTTCTTCCTGACGAGGACTACTGGAGCTGCCCATGGGCTATGAGAAGGACTAATGACCCCATGGCTCAACATACTCTGAATCTCTTGTTGCATCTCGCCCTGCAAGTGAATAGGGACTCTTCTTGGAGCTTGCTTGATAGGCGGGGCGTCGCCAGTGTTGATGCGATGCAAGCTAAGATGGGTTCGTCCCAAATCATGTGGCCCGGAGCTAAATACTGATATATTAGCCCCAATTAGCTCTCTCACTGTTTTCAACTGATCCCCATTAAAACCTCTATCAAAAATATTTAGGCTCTCAAGTAGCTGATTCAGCATACTAAGGGAAGGACAGTCAGATGGACCGTCCGAAATGCTCTGAGAGCAAAGCTCTACTTCGGGAGAAAATAAGCCGAGAGTCATTTTTGCCTTAAGCTCTATTGGTTCTGACGAAATATTCATCACTCTTAACAAAACCTCTCCTTTATCAGCCAAACTTAGGCAGCGAGCCATAAGCACATCCTGGCGTTCCATAAAAACATCACTTGGCTCGATAAGGCCATACATATCAGAGCAAAGCCCCGGGACCAGACCACATAACATCACTTCTGAACGAGGGGGAATCACGACATCTTCCTTCACTACCACTTTTCCAACCTCCCCCTTACCCAAAAACCCAATTAATGGCAGTCTCTTACCCAGTAATGAGCATGTATAAGCTTGCAAAACTATCACTGCTCCAAACTGGGAGAGGAAATCTGTGCCCAAAAGAACAGACTGACTAAGATCTCTACAGACCAAAAACCTATGATTCAACTGTAGATTATCAAATGAACATAGTCCTACCCAGGTACCCAAGATGTCTAACTGGGCTCCATTCGCAGTTCGCACCTCTCCCTGATATACCAACAAATCCCTGGAAAAGTCCCCCAATGACTCAAAGAAATCACCACTAACAAGGGAAACCTGTGCACCGGTATCAATAAGACACTTAACTCTACATCCCATAAAGTGACCATCTACGTAAAATCCCAATCCAGGGTCTTTATTAACACAGGAGGGCTGGCTAAGGGTATCTGGAGGGGTGAGTGAGCAGCCCTGTGCACCCACCCACTCTAGTTTCCCGACTGCTTAAGACAGTTTCTACTTAAATGGCCCACTTCCCCACACTGCCAACATCGCTTGCCAGATGGATCAGAAGCAACTCTTGGCCTAAATGGCTGTTGTACTGGAATGGAGCTGGTTGAACCCCGCCTGTCATCTTTCAACTCCTGCACTTCTTTAGTCAGCTGATCAATAGCCTTTAACACATCAGTTAAGAAAGCAGCTGGCACTTGTGGCTCCCGATCTACTTGAACCCCCCGAACCCTAGCTTCCGCTGACATTTCCCCTTTTTCCAATTCCCTTAAAACCTCTAGTTCAGTGGCCAGAGTAATAGCATCCTCAAGACTTCTGGGTTTAGCCGCCCTAAGCTGCATCCGTACATCTCCTTTCCCAACATTAGTAACAAAATGATCCTTGGCCAGCATATCTACAACTGCCCCATCAACCCCCGGATAGGCAGACTGAGCCAACCTCCTCACTCGGTTACCAAAATCACAAGCAGACTCAGCTAGGGAACGCTTACAACCCTGAAAATTCAATTTAGCCACTTCCACATTAGCCGGTGGAACCAAATATTTTCCCAAATAAGTTTTGAGCTGGCCATAATTACTTCTAGCATCAGTAGGTAATCCCAAGAACACCTCCCTAGCTTTTCCTTTCAAAAGCAAGGTCAAAAATTTTACCTTTAAATCATCTCCCCAGCCATTTAACTCTGCAGCCAGTTCAAACTGGCCAAACCAATCTAACCAATTTCCTGTACGGCCATCAAAGGCTTCTGGCATAAAAGCAGGGCGTGGTACCGCCTGTAGAGCGGCATTTTGGGTTGCCAAATCAGAATTCTCTGACTCACTCATTATTCTAAATCAATGTATTAATTATTTTTATGATTTTTTTATTTTTTTTATTTTTATTTTTTTTAACAATCCCACCGCTGCCACCAATGTAGTGTTTTCTCTAGGTACGGTAGCGTACCCGCTGCCACCACCTTTGTTAAACCAGTATGGTCTGGCGATTTAAGTAAGCTCTCATACACCAAACGATCAAAATGCAACACAGTAATGTTGGTATAATAAATATCAAACTTTATTATATACGCAGGGTAAAAATGGCTGGTTCCCAGACTAAGTTCAGGGGAAGGGGGCACAATTTATGGGAAACTGTATCCTATAAAGTCATCACAAAGAGAGTAAAAGTCAAGTGTAATATTAGATTCAAACGGCCAACCCACAGCAACTAGTATAGCACAACACCCTAAAAATACACATCTTCACACACAAGGATAAAAACCACCAGCATTTCCACTACACTGCACACCACAGCCTCCAATACATTGGTAACTCCCCTCTTAAAATGCCCAACGTTACTCACAGGGACCCAACCAAGATAACAGGGTATAGACTAGTATAGTTAATAGTTAAATGTGGCTTACACAGTCAAAATACAAGACCAAGAGTTGTTATATCGCTTAGAAAAACCACGGATCTCACAATCTAATCCATCTCACCTATGAACTCATCTGTTTCCCTAAAATGACTCTTATCATTAGATTAAAACTAGAACATCTATACTAAGAAAAGAAAAGGTCGACCCAACTAAAATTATGAACTCTAAAACAGAGCAGACTGACCCGGCATTTCAGTCGTCCTCGAATAACCCCGTGCAGCCTTCATGGCGTCACACGTGGCCCGGCAATCGCCCCAGGCCACTCGTTCAGGGCGGCAGTGAGTCACTTCAGCAGCGATTCATTTTGCAGCGAATCACTTCAGCAGCGATTCATTTCAGCAGCGAGTCACTTCAGCAGCGCGTCAGCTCAATCCACACTCTAGCCCTCGCAATTACAGTTTCTCTCAAGTGCTTGGTCGTCACCCTCGTCAACGCCACAGCCAGATTCAGTTCACTCTCTTAACCGCATGCAAACAACTACACTGCCGCCGACCTCGCGCAGCAGAAGTTCCCTCACTTTATAGTGTCCGTGCTGCTCACCTGTGCTGCGCCCAGGTTCCGCCCTAATCCCCCATGCCTTCTAGATTGCGCAATCATTACACACTTTATCACTCATAATCTCTCTTTATCTGGCACTATCAGAACTCACCGGAGTTTCTCTTCACAATAGAGCAGCACAGACGAGAGTTTATCCAACTCACGGCTCATATACACTGGAAAATACTGAAATAAGGGTTCTTTATGTCCCTTTTGGAAGGTTTAACAGCATTTTTAACTTTTAATCGGCTCTTGAAAATGGCGACTCTGCACGAGCTCAGAACACACACTCACTCTGGAAGAGTGCAAGGTAGGGAGTGAGAGGGAAATGTGGGAGGAGTCAATGCACAGGCTCTACAGAATGGCTCAGCAAAAGATGCTTATTTCTACAGGGTTACAATAAGAAAAACCTCTTCCCCCAGCTGCAGCCTTAGGAATTCTGGGGACTATTAATAATCCAGCACTCTGTGATCTGAGTGGTCGTGATGGCTCATAATGAGAAATAAGGTCTTGCAGGTACTCAGGAGCAAGACCATGTAGGGCTTTATAAGTCAATAAAAGGATTTTATAATCAATACGGAATTTAATAGGTAGCCAATGAAGTGTTGATAGCACTGAACTAATATGCTCAAATTTTATAGTTTTAGTGAGGACCCTGGCTGCGGCGTTTTGGACTAGTTGGAGTTTGCTTAAACTCCTGCTCGTGCATCCTGACAGTAGTGCGTTACAGTGGTCTAGCCTAGAAGTAATAAAGGCATGTACTAGTGTTTCCGCATCACGCAGGGACAGGGCATTTCTGATCTTGGCAATGTTGCGAAGTTGTAGAAAAGCTGTCCTAGGGATGCTGTCTATGTGTTGATCGAATGATAAATCTGAATCTATTATAACGCCGAGATTTTTTGCTGCTAGTCCAGGTGCGGCTGGAAAGTTGGTGAGATTTAAGATTAAATCTGGTAATTTACTTCTTGCTAATTTTGGACCCAAA